>NC_135699.1:4526053-4683553 GCF_964276395.1 Gasterosteus aculeatus
CTCGCTGTGCGGCTTAAAGGGCCCGGTTTAGAAATCTCTTCTAAAGAGCACTTACTTGCCCTAAATCGTCCCCTCTGTGGCGACCGCTTCACACCGATCACCGTAGGACGCATCGGCCTTTTTTCACTGCAAGGTCAGATCTCGCTCTCCTCGGGATGCGATGAGCCGGACCGTGAACCGAAGTGTCCTGGCTGGCTGAACGGTCTCTTTTCACCACTAAAGCAAATCGGATCACTATCCGACAAGACGCGTGTGGATACACGGCACCGATCTGGAACATCTCATCTCAAAAGTCTCATTGGCGAGATCGCAAACTCTCAAAAAGATATTCTTAATGTTAAATGTTCTTTTCCTCCCCACATAGACAACTATGAAACCATTCTATGCGTATGTCTATGGGTGCACATTCCTCATAAAGAGAAACGTTGCAGACAATGAGAATGTTGGTCTGTAACTCCAAAAACGGAAATAAAGTGTTGGTCGTTGAAATCTACAGACTCCTGCACTTTTCCCCTGTCAGCGGTTTCTTCCTCTTACCATTTCTTTTGTGTATGTGTGTTAACAGCAACAAGCCACTTCTGTTCTACTTCAACATCATGAAGTGTGCCAGCCCCATGGTGCTGCTGGAGTTCCAGTGTCCCACCACGCAGGTGTGAACTCCTGTGTCCTTTTTGGGAAACCTTATTAGGGTGTAGTACGGATTCCATTCCCACTGCTGCTGTTTACTCCTCTTCACCTCCACGCAGTTTTGAGTCCAGCATCCGAACTGTACTGTAAGTAAACGCTGCGTCCCCCTGGTCTTTTTTTCTTTTCTTTTTCAGATGTGTGTGGAGAAGTGCCCCGAAAAGTTCATGACGTTGGTGAAAGCCTACACCAACAATAATGACTTTGCCTACTACAAGACCTTCTGCAAGGAAGGCGTGACGAACACGATGGTGAGCTTAAAGCCGCGCCGTTGTTCGGTGCCTCCTTTCTTTACGTTCCACTGGCCTTCATGTCGGCTTGCTGTGTTTCAGGGTATTCCGCAAATCCTCAGCTTGGGGCTCTGTCCCGCCATGCTGACCCCCAGCAGACCATGTGAGTTGGATCCCAAAAAAATGTATTGGGAGGAATATTTGTTTTTGATTGTTTTTTTCTTCTCCGGTAAATGAAATCAACCGGCCTCGTTTCCCACTTCGACTTTTTCTTCAGTCACCCGCCGGTGTTTCCCAGCGTTGGGCCTGAAAGGAGGGGTGGTAACCGTGGGAAACAACTCTCACTTCGACGACGGCAGCGGAAACATGAGAGACGCCAAGGACCTGATGGACGGAGTCAAGTGAGTGCGTCGCTCTTGACCGGACACGCCGCGTTTATTTTTCCCAGACCCTCTACGAGGAACTCTGTAGCGCTCGACGGGAATTAAACACCCCGGAATCCCTCCGCAGGAACGCCACCTTGGTCATCGAGGCTCGCCAGGTGGTCATGAAAATCTTCGAGGACTACACGCAGTCCTGGTACTGGATCCTGATGTAAGTCAGCCGCCCACGTTGCTGCGTCTCCTTTGATCCGCTGTGCTCGTTCTCATCGATTCTCACGCGACGCCGTCGCCTCCTCACAGAGGGCTGGTCATCGCGATGCTCACCAGCCTGCTCTTCATCGTCCTGCTGCGCTTCCTGGCGGGGATCATGGTTTGGATCATGATCGTCCTGGTGATACTGGTCGTAGGATACGGTAAGGTGCTTACTTACGGTCGGGGAGGGGGGGGGGGGGGTTTGGGGAGGGCGGTGTTCATTTTAGGTTTTAAAACTAGAAACAAGTCATCGAGCTCTTCGACTGCAATTATGTTACCCAATGTGTCCCAATCCCATACGGCGTACTTATTGTTTACCAGTTACTTCTCTCTAGTGTCCTTTTATTGGCTGTTGGTATTAAAAACCACAATATGCATTACTTTTTTACGACTTTTTAAAAAAAGGGGCAGCAGATTGCCCCCCCTGATATTTCTAATATTGTTCTGTCAACACGCGGAAGTTCTAAGCTTTTACAGCATCACACCAAGCTTCTTCCTCCTTTTTTGTGCATTGCATTGTGGGTTAGGGTTAATATGGGTTAGTATCTTATCAGCACGCTGATAAATTGGTGTCCCGCCCTCTGGGACTAATCTCCTTTTCTACTGTGAACAAACAACGCGCGCAGATCCAGCTCACAGTTGGAGTGTAGGAAAATATTGGTTCAAATCTCAAAGTGAAACGCATGTCTAGTGAGTGGAAAAGGAACATCATCAGTGGTTGAATAAAGAGCGAGGCCCCCATTTCTGTCTGAGATATATTTCCCAGGAAAATTGCAGTGTGAATAAGCGAAGAGAGTCGCTGTGGTTTTAAGTTGTTTTTCAAATCCGAAAAAGTGATTCATCCTCTTAAAGAGAAATCCTCTTCCTGGCTATTGTGAGTTGTTTTTTTTTAACACTGCACTGTCTGGATTTTGGGATGTTTTGAAGTGGGCTGGTGGGAAGTACTTCTCCACAGTCTCTGTAGTCCAGTCTCTGTAGTCCATGTCGCAATCTGCACACCCCCAGTTTGGAGAAATGGATCAGGAGTTCCAGACCAGAAGTAAGTGTGCTGCTGCTGACTGGGGCAACGGTTGCTGTGAACTGGTGAAAGGAAATGGCATCAGGTTACTGCAGGTTACCATGGTAACTGCCAAAAAGTTGTGGAAGGGGAAAACTTCCCTTCTTAACCCGCCGTGCAGTCCGTCAGGCTTACTCCTGATTTTTTAAATTCCATTTCTATATTGCGTGCCTTGTTGCAAGCTGCTTCCAGTCTCTTTTTTCTAAATGGTGTGCTTGCTCCTCAGGTATCTTCCACTGCTACATGGAGTACGCCGCCCTGAAGGGAGAGGCGGGCGCCAATGTGACCCTCCAGGACCTGGGCTTCCAGACGGACTTTGCGGTCTACCTGCAGATCCGACAGACCTGGCTGGCCTTCAGTGCGTACTCCACTCGTCCAGAGATCCTGACTCATTGCCGGGAAATTAGAGAGACACCACCTGAATTCTTCCCCCCTCCCTCTACTCTCCTTTTCTAGTGATCATCCTGGCCATCGTGGAGGTCATCATCATCCTCTTGCTCATCTTCCTCAGGAAGAGGATCCTCATCGCCATCGCTCTCATCAAAGAAGCCAGCAGGTCAGACCTGGCCGGATGGGACATGTAGCTTCATTAACTCGCATTGATGAAAGCCAGACGCAGCTGATGAGGTAATCATACTATACAAATATGTACATTGTGTTCAATTGGATGTGATGTTGTGTTCACAGAGCCGTCGCTCATGTGATGAGTTCCCTTTTCTACCCTCTGTTCACGTTCGTCCTCCTGGCCATGGTCATCGCCTACTGGGCCGTTACCGCCGTGTATCCTGAACCTGAACTTTGATGCATACGACGTATGCGACTCAGAGGGTTTAGCAACGATATGGACGATACGTTGTTGCCTAGAGAAGTATAGTTGTGTTAACTGGCAGATCCGTATGTTTGCACCTGATTTGTTTCGGTTGTTGTCCTTAATAGAACCAAATCAGCTTCTTGTCTACCTCCAATGAACCCATCTACAAAGTTTTTAATGAGACCGCATGCGACCACTCGAGAACAACCTGCGACCCAGCAGTAAGTTTTATCACCTCTTAATCTGATTACATATTTATGTTTGATCCTGCAGAAAGCTTGTCTTTATTTTTTTTTAAATGTACTGCTGTTCAACATAACTGTTGATAGGTTATCTGCATATTGACCTTTTTGAACCACTATTCTTCCCATTGGATTTTCCCTTTTTATCTTGGCATCGCCTCAGACCTGTTCTCTTATCGAGTGAAGGGTTTCTCTGTCGCGTTTATTAGAAATCTCATGGCTCCTCAGTGTGCCTACGAGGTCTCTCCATAACCTGCATCTATTCCCAGAACTACTCCACCAGTATCGAAAAAGCGCAGTGCCCCGACTCTCAGTGCCTTTTCGCCTTCTACGGCGGAGAGACCCCCTACCACAAATACCTGATCGGCCTGCAGTTCTACAACGTCTTCCTCTTCTTCTGGTGCGCCAACTTCGTCACGGCCCTGGGACAAATGACCCTGGCCGGGGCCTTCGCCTCGTACTACTGGGCCACGGTCAAGCCGGACGACATGCCTGCCTTCCCAGTCTTTTCTTCCCTGGGGAGATCTCTCAGGTTTGCGTGTGTGTGTGTGTGGAGGAGATTTCAGCACAACCGCACACCTGGCGTTTGTAGTATAACGCTACCTTGTGTCCTGTTAAAGGTATCACACGGGAACTCTGGCGTTCGGATCCCTCATCCTCTCAATCGTTCAGATCATCAGGGTTCTGCTGGAGTATCTGGACCACAAGCTCAAAGGTCTGGCGCTGCTCAAGGTCCACGTGTTGAATGGCGTTCAGACCTGAATCCACAAAATATATATCCACAAAAATATCTCTTAAAATATCACTTAACCTTTCAATCTCCGTCCCACTCGCAGGAGCCCAGAATAAGTTCACCAAGTTCCTGTTGTGCTGCTTGAAGTGCTGCTTCTGGTGTCTGGAGAAAATCATCAAGTTCCTAAACAGGAACGCCTACATCATGGTGGGTGGTTGAGGTCGCTGCACTCGTCCCTTCAATATAGACCCTCACACGTGTTATCTGAGTGTAATGAGTGCACTCGGCCTCCAGGTGGCGATCTACGGCAAAAGCTTTTGCACCTCTGCCAGAGATGCCTTCCTCCTCCTCATGAGGAACATGATCAGGTGAGTTTCCACGGGGTTTGGGAGTTGTCTTTTTTTTGTTTTGTTTGGAAGCATTTGATTTCATTAAATGGAAGTGTCCCTTTTTGAAAGTAAGCGATCCTCTTTCCTCCCTCAGGGTGGCCGTCTTGGACAAAGTGACGGATTTCCTCTTGTTTTTGGGCAAATTGCTCATTGTTGGGCTTGTGGGTGAGTCAGTTTTTATTTCTTCATTCTTGTATAATTCATTGGGTAAACGCAGTATTTTAGTTTAGAGAAAAGGGCATGCATCACAACCAAAGGGGGGCTGAAATGGGCTTCCACAGACGTCAATGCAAAATACAACTCATAAATTACGCATGTTGTCATAATGAGCTTATTTACATTTGCTAATTGGAAATAAGAAGTGTTATTATACATCTCAATAGAATAAAAGCACAATACAAACACAATGCGTCTGAATGGATTTTCCATAGACTTTCATCAGTTATGTAAATTATGCAAATGTTGATCTTTGTGTTGTTTACAGACTGTGGCTTGAATATAGACAAAATACAGTGGAGGTCAATGGGTTCTTCTGGTCCTCTCTTCCACAGGGATCTTTGCCTTCTTCTTCTTCTCCGGGAGAGTGAAGGCCTTTGAGAATACAGCCCCGCATCTCAACTACTACTGGGTACCCATCCTGGTGAGTGGGCTGCCCTCCCTGCAAGGGGGCACGGTAGTGAACATAACAGGATTGGCGTGTAATTCTGCTCCCCTTGCTTTCTTTTTGATCCCGATCCATGTGTGACTTGTGGCTCTTCTTGTTCCCACCAGACTGTAGTCGTTGGCTCCTACCTCATTGCCCACGGATTCTTCAGCGTGTACGCCATGTGCGTGGACACCCTCTTCCTGTGCTTCTGTAAGTAACCGTGCCTAAATGTCTCTATTCTAGATTATCCAGGTTGGCACAGACGCCACGTGAGTGACATCGACATTAAGAGAAAACAGAAAATGCCTCCGATTTATAAAATGGAAAACTTGTTGGTTACCAGCAGAAAACTTTCCTCACTTCTTCAAATCTCCCACTGCTTTTGGTGTTGGGCTGTCGATGCATGAATACGGTGTACCAGAAAAAATAACCAGTATATTAATCTGAAGGTTTGGGCTGCTTGGTGTTCCTCTGTTAACTTGCCTGTTGCTTGCTTGCTATTTGACTTTCTCTTTTTTGTCTCCTTTTTCTTTCCACTCTCTGCAATTCCCTCAACATCCCTTTCTCTTCCCTACTGGCTCCGCTAAACATTTTTACCTTATTTTTACCTTGATTTCAATACTAATTTTCTGTTCCATCCATTAACACGGACAAATACACACGCACACAATAAGGTGAAGACCTGGAGCGCAATGACGGTTCAGCTGCAAAGCCTTATTACATGTCTTCAACCCTCCGCGAGATTCTGTGGAAAAAGGCGGCCGAGGATCCGTCTCCGTCTTCAGCTCGCCTACAGGACGACGGCGACCTGAAGCAGCGGGCTCTGGAGGAGGAGGAGGCGGCTTAGAGAAGACGATTGCTGTGGGAATACACATCAGGCATCGCAAACCTGCACCCTGCAGCACTTTTTGTAGCTGTTTCTAGTAACAGATCAGGGTAGTAAGAAGGCCTCACACTTAACGCACTCATCACAGGGTCAGATTGGAGTGCAGTGACGCAACAACGTGCCTTTTTTAACACTGAGATTCAGCGTTTCCCTTCGTCACAGTTGAGTTGTACATTTTTTTTCTTTCACCTTTTCGTTTCCGCACAAGGAAACATGAAAAACATGATGATTTCATAATTGACCCTTTGCTAAAGTCCTCCCTCGATCGTCCAATCCTTGCTAAGCAACCTTGACAGTCGACACAAACGGTGCAAAAGTTGCTTCAGGAGTTTGGAAAGAAGTGTTTTTGTGTTGAACTTAAGAAATTAACTCTAAGGGTTCTTCTGACAATGCTGACCTACTTATCGCTTAGCGCTTAGCTCCGCTGTAATTTGATGGCGTCTTCCTCGGCCATTCCACCAAGTTGCATGGAAATCAGTGTTATTGGTTTTTCCTGTAATCCTGCTGTAAATTGACAAACTGATCAAAACAAACCCAAAATGTAAACTCCTTGATGGAGGTTATAATCCCAGTCAGATCAACGGTTTATGGAAGGGATTGAGCTCTGTTTAGCATGTTGTGCTAACTAGCGTATAGCCTGTAGTAGTTACCCGCTACAAATCGACTCAATCTGTAGCGCCAAATCTGACTGAGTAACAAGAAAAAGGCTGTTTGTGACACTACTATTAGTGTAGTATTTCCTGGATGCTACATCAGAAACTAAGCTAACTCTTCATTATTATAGTATTCATAGTCCTTATTCTAGATAGAATGTTCACAAAACAAATAAGATGTCCTCTTCCGATTGTTAAAACTAATTAAAAATACCAGCTTGTATCAATGCTGGCAATAAAGCCTAATTTCTGTAGAGTTTGTCTGAAACTTGAACTGCTCAGATCAAGATAACTGGAAGATATTATGACGCATATAATATTAACAGTATGTTGGGTGGTAAAACGTTGTAAACAACTGTATGAATGGTGACATTTCACCTAATATTTCTAAGTACATTCATTTTTCCCTGCCTTGGGAAATGAAACTTGAAGCCGTTCATGTGCCTGATTTACAGGGTTGACACAGGTCTGTTTGTACCTTTTTTAGAGGTCATCTGATTGTTTTAGTGTATCCAATTGGAAACCACGTGATAATCGGTATGAAGTTCGGCACCATCAATGCACTTTCAATTCTGTTCAACCCCTTTTTCTGTTGCAATGAATATTGGTGATTTTCTCGAGGCTCGCTGCTTTGCCGTCTCGCGTGTTGTATGTTTTTCCAGCACATGTAGCTTTTCATTCAGTGCGTCTTTACAAAGGATTGTGTATTTGGCAGTAAAGTTTGTTAAATGGCATCGGAGGCAAAGGCAACTAAGTAATTAAAACTCTTTAAATGGATTAACGCACGTGGTGATTGTCTTAAACTATTAATCAAAGATTTGTGCTCATTTAAATGAGAATCAAACATGGATTTGGTAATTATGTTTTTCTTGTGCTGGTCTCTGTGGCTCTAACAACCTCTGGTACTAAACCTCCTCTTGATTTTGGTTCCAGTGGAGGATCTAGAAAGGAACGATGGGAGTGCGGAGAGGCCCTACTTAATGCCCGAGAGCCTCCGCAAAGTCCTGAACAAGAAGAACAAGCCGGCTAGCTAGAGCCTCTCCTCCGTGAGGCCGGACGCAAAGCGACCGCCATCAGTCACCAGCGGGCCTCTAAATCTCCGTTTTGATAGTAGTTGTAAATTTAAGAAAACATTTAATTGTATTTTTATTTGCTTTAATTTTAGCATGTTTTATGAAATATTTTGTTACATTAGGATTAGCTCATGCAACCTGCTAAAGTTATTCAATATATCTTTGCACTTTTATAACTGTAATCTTTGTATTTTAATACATATCCAACCATGTTACCAAAGCCACTTCACTGCCACTCGTGCATAGTGGTCATTTAAATCTACTATTGCGTTTTATCCGTTAGCCTAAGGAGAGAACTGTGGAGTTAAATTGTTTCTGATAATTTGAAATAAACTTTTTTTTTTTATGTAATTGTATCGCTTCCTTTTTAGAATACATTATGCATTTTCCTACCAAAAGCCCTAAACTCTGTCTGCTTGGTTTTCATTTCATTCCTCCATATGGGCTTCTCCACGTTGCCACAGGATCCTCTTTTTGGAGCACAGTCAGACAGGAAGTCAGTATAACTCCACTGAATCTTGACTGTGATATTTTTTTTTAACATCTTTTCATTGATTTTACAAAATATTCCACACAGAAAAAGAGAATAATATGGCTACCACAAAAGGGATTGAGCTCAAACTTTTTGACCTGAATTAAGAAATCTTAAACTGTTGTGAACGAGCTGCTGTGTAAAGACGGAAATAAAATGCCGTCATGTAAGTAAGATAAATAACGTGGAGCTATTTACAATTACTTCTACAAAGTAATTGAATGAACATGAATGCGCTGGCAGTGGCAAATAGCTTTGGTTTTATATTATTACATTTTTAAGCGAAGATCTACAATAAATATTTGAACTGCTAAAGGGAATATCGCTGTTAAAAAGCACCCATTGTAATCGTTACCCAGCACTAGTCTTAACAAAAAGTGACCGGCCTGATTATTTTATTAAAACAATTATTTTTAACACATTCCATTTTTTTACACAGGTACACACTTTGGGTGAGCACAACTTTATTTGTACAGCGCCTCTCAAAGCAAAGGTACAAAGTGCTTTCCAATAAAAAACAACAACAAAGCAAAAGGCACCTTTCGAGATATAAAAATGACACTTACGATGATTCCCGAGCTGTGACCTATGACACGCGTAACGCAGCTGTAAAGCTGCTGTTCTGCTATAGCCCATGAGGTGGAGTGTGTAACCTATGCAACGTCTTCACAGCAGCAGAGGAAGTCCATGTGTTTATGCGCGCTCACTGACGCCATGTCAGTTGGAGATTATAAACTACCGAATGGGTGACACCAAATGTGTAATGACAGTGACATGTAATATGCCGTTTGTGTCGTGCACCAGTTCAACCCTCTGCGACGTACCAAAACCCAACAGTAGGCCGCTGAATTGATGCATTTACCAAAACCACTATTGACTCTATTGACACAATAAAAAAATTATTTTAATTACTATTATTTTTCCATGTGGTAGAACTCACTTTATTTGTGTATGGGAAAGAAAGTAGAGGTCCCCCCCCTCCCCCCCCCAAGGTCAAGTTCATTGAGCAGCCACTTTTTTAACCTTTCGCACCCAAACTTCCCATTGACGCAGTAAAGGCTTGCAGCTTGCAGTCAGGCCGAGCCATTATTCGCCGGCCGAGTACCAAAGATGTGGTTTTCTCTGTGGCTTTGTGTCAGAGGAGCCAAGTTGTTAACAAGGTTTCTTTGTCTCCAGTGTGAGGGTCTGAGTCATTAAGCAGGCGTGGCGGAGTTCTTGATAGTGGCCTGCTATGCACTTGATATGTGCCCACTGTGGCCCTGGGAGTCCTGCATAATAGTGTGAAACCGCCTTTTGGTGATACCTCGGTGTGTTTACATTTCCAGCATTTTTATGATAGAGCAAGGTTGGTTTGGTCTGAGTCACATTTAACCACTTTTCATAAAAGCGACGCCCTGATCACATTCACACAGTCCGTGTTGAGTAGTTGGGGGTTAAGCGCTTTGCCCATTGGCATGAACGCGGGATTGGAGAACACATGGTCATGTTTTGCCCTGAAGGCGAGCCACTGTCATGAGTCTCATGAACTCTCAGAGTTTCAAAAGGCATTTGTCTCTATCTCCGTGTTGATGAAAAAAACAGTCTGTTTGCATTCCTCGCCACTTCTGTAACCACGGTGCGTCAGTCCTCAACTGAAGTCTTTGAATTCCTAAAGAGACTAAAGTCTCCAAATTGTTGCACATTTTGTAGGTTGTATTCCTCTGTGGAGAGACCTCATTGACCACACTTTCTCACGTGAGAGAAATAATACACTATTTGGCCCAATCGTCAAAGTTTACATTACACTACATTACATTACTTTTATCCAAAGTGACTTACAATAAGTGCATTCAACCATAGGGATACAAAGTTAGAAGAGCAAGAAACAAGAAAGTGCAATTTGCTCAAATAAGCCAATCTACAATTTGCTAAAGATAAGTGGCGTTATAAGTACAATTTAAGTGCTAGAATTAGTTTGTCTTTAGTGGCGGTAGAGTCTGAAGAGGTGTGTCTTTAGTTTGCGGTGGAAGATGTGAAGACTCTCTGCGGTCCTGGTGTCTTCAGAGAGCTCGTTCCACCATTTCAGCTTGTAGTAGACGGCATGCACGGGTTAGGATTGGGTCATACAGTTAAATGCCTGCAGATTTGAATACTGTGGAGCATATTTCTTTAGCTAAGCCAGCAGCAAAGCCTTTGGGAGTTGAGTGGTCAACCATCACAATACCTCAACAATCAAATGTTGAGATTTATGGTCCACAAAGGATGAATACAACTGACCTTGGTGATCCCCTGAGATTCCGCAGGCGTCACCATGATGCTTTTTTATTTTTGTTACATTGAACTATTGTATAAAAGTCTTACGCCAGGTAAACAGGACGCTAAGCGCAGCATAACGATGGGTCTCCCTCTCTACCTGACTCCCAAGAATGTCCAGTGCTGCAGCCCCACGGCACCCACCACATTTATTGACAGGTCAAACAGAACACATGTTGGATGCATCATTCATGTTAATAATATTTTTCAGCTTTGACTTATCAAAACAGAAGCTATTCAATTAAATCCCATACAATTTGGTAGATTCATGTTCCCCTGAGGGTCAGCCGCCATGAATAGCAATGCTCAGCTTTGGATCGCGGCCAAAGACCTGCGAAATTAATGGCACACCCATCAGCCACAGTTATGTGTAACCGGCAGTGAAAAGTTCCTCCTGACCCGCCGTGGTGCTGGGTAGACCAAACCCCCGTCTTACTTCCTGGCAGCCAATTAGTGTCCTCCATCGTATTAGCCACACCTGAGCTGTGCTCTTCCTCCCCTCTGATTCCCAGTCTTCATTTAATCCGTCTCTCTTTCACACCGTAAATGTGAACTGGCCTTGTTATGCTTTGTGTTTTATTGGTAATTGGCTAATGTTAGCATGCTAACGTGTTGAACGAAGAGCTGTGAATACGGTGAACAAAACCCGTGCATGTTGGGATTGTCATTGATCCAGTTTGCATTTAGCTCTTAGCAGTGCTGAAGAAAGCCTCACCGAGACGTTTGCCAATCTGTAATGGTTCTCCCTCAACTCCGCTGACAACGTGACACCGATCTGAAAAAAAGACTATTGTCTCTTCTCTAAGCTGTAAAAGCTTCATAATACCACAATATAAAACTCCTCGGGAAATGACCTTCAATAGAACTGAACAGAATTTATTTGATACGTCTCTATTCAGATGACATATTAGCCGGTGGTGTCAGAGCTGACTGTCAACAAAGACACGCACTCGAGGGGATGAACCACTCCAAATGACATCAGACGGTTCACGTTCACGCCTACTGTTACTGACCGAATGACGGAAACTAAAGATTTCAGGTGAAAATGAAAATGAACTTACGTCATTTGTGTCGGCGCATTTGTGTCGGTGGACCCACGTGTGGCCGAGTGGTCCAGCAGTTCCCTGGCGAGCCGAGGACATCTATGTTCTATTGAATTAGCCTTCAAGTAAAATGTTGGCAATGTCCTTGTTGCATTCGTGTGGGGAGCCGTGACGTTGCCCCGCTCAGGAAAGAGCAGCCGTTTTTCATAGATCAAACTTGTTTTCACTTTCTTGGAGCATTCACACTTTCAGCGGATGCCTTCACACAAAACCACTTTAGGAAAGCAGTCACACGTCCTCTGGGCCAATTTAAAAACTCAATGTGTTTCTCTTTTTGCAAGAGCATGTATGTTTGAGCTTTAACGTGCAGGATTTCTTCACCCACTGAAGAAGGAAAGTTTCACCATGCTCAGTTCACCAGTTCAGGACATGTACCGACAAGCAGGATTTTCCATTCTGTGAATGGACTCTTCAGCTATGAAAGAGACATCTAGTGTCAACACACCTGTGGAGGTGATGGTGATAAACATATCTGTTTTGTAATAATATGTTTAAATAGAGAAACGAGTGGTTTGCAAAGAGCCTACCTCTCAAATGTCACTAACTGCCTCCGTGCTTTATGCTAAGCTAAGATAAATGGCTGCTGCTTGCTCTATTCTTATAACATGCAAATATGAGGGTAGAATCATCTCATCCTACTCTGTACATTCCCAGCAGCTTTGACACCTGACACAAAACACGGTGCTTCAGGAATGAGTCTGAAAAGCCCGGAAATGAGACAGCATTTTTGCACTGCTGGTTTGTCTCAAGTTTTTTTTTAAATGTTTGTTTAGATGCATGAAAATCCTTTTTTCCTACGCCACTTAATACTTAAAAATACCCTGAATTTTTCAGCTTCTAAAAAAAAGACTTATCTTAGACTTAAGACTTAAGTTGCTAAATCAAACTACAGTATATTGTCACACTTGCGGTGGCTTTTTACAGTCTCACTGCACTATAGCCATGTCTGCACTTTCATCGCTTGTACAATGTCGCTGTTGTACACACATATACATATATATTTATATTGTATTGTTAGATACAATATTCATTCCTCACGCCTCCTATCACGCCCCCTCTGATGCCTCCTATCACGCCCCCTCTGATGCCTCCTCTGACGCCTCCTATCACGCCCCCTCTGACGCCTCCTATCACGCCCCCTCTGACGCCCCCTCTGACGCCTCCTCTGGCGCCTCCCGCAGCGGAGATCCGCCTCCCGACATGAAGCCTGGTGGGTTTCACTCGGCGTGTCCTCGGCCAGCAGGAAGGAGCGCAAACCTGTCGGAGGAGTTCACACCTGGGACACAGGACGCGTCTCGTGGGATCCAGCGCCGCACTTTTCTATGCGCGCGTGACAATGTAGCGATCTCTTTGCAGCAAACGTCTTCTTTTAGGATCGGAATACAGAATGTAGTTTATTCCAGGACACCCCAAAACGGCTTTTGTGATTTCAAGATGCAGCCATAAACTGTTTTTCGAGGTGAAGGAGTTTATTTTTTTTCAGTCCAACTCTTCGTGCCGAGATGGAAAGCAGCGCACCTTGAGCGACCGGACGAGATGGGAAAATGGGAGCTGACAATGGTGAGACAAATGCCAGATGTGAATAAAGTGATCAAGAAATGAAAACAGTTAAATAGGAGAGATTTCTTTAGAGCCAATCGTGGCTGCTCAGGTGTTCATCAGGTGTTCATGGAAGTCGTCTCTCTGTAATGGAATAGAGGCAAATTTTGTGATTTAATATATGAAGTCTGACCGTTGAATCCTACTCTTCATGTTTAAATACCCATTTTCAATTTCTAATATCATTCAATTCAATTTGAGTGGGAATCAGCTGGTTGCCCTCCAGCTGCTGAAGGTCTAACCTCAGTTTGCTCCTCTCATGCATGATCATTACATTAAGACAAACTTGAAGTAATCTGGTGCACATCAACAACACAAATATCCTCAGTTCAATTCTCAGGTTTGCAATAATATTTGCTGTCATGAATGCTGCAGAGGCAAACCACATCTCCTTTGGTATGTTTTCAGATTTTAGAGTTGGCTACCAGTAGCGCTTGGTACCGCCATCGCTAGACACAATGCACAGTTACACATCTGTGTTGCTAACAAACAAGCTCTTGTGTGATACCGGTCGGCACCGGCAGACACTTTTCTCCTTGCTCAAAGTAATTGAATCATTTACGTGTGAGGACTCAATCCTCACATCAGGATGACAGACTTTACATAACCGTTGTTAGTGCAAGGAGCTTCTCTCATCTCCTTCTCAGTATTAACAGCTTGCACATATTGCCCAGGAGGTGTTTAATCTTATGGAATAATTCAGATGTAACAGCTCAAAATATATATGGTTCACATCCACTTGTTTCACTCCAGGTTATGTATATTTTCTGTGAATTATTTGGATGTTAATTACTGGAGTCATGTGAGCGCGTCATTGACTCCAGGTATTATTATGTTATGACGCATACAGCATTTAAAGGCACCCAAACTGATTTCACTCATTTAGTTTCGATTAGTTGTTGTGAAAACACCAGTGAGGAAATACAGCCCAGATGATGTCACGGTGATGTCATCGGGGTAACCTCTTTTAAGCGCTTTGGGATTTAAAGGTTTTAAAGACGTGGTCCAGGCAGGCTGAGAGACAATCAAATCAGATACGTTTTTTTCTTTGCGTCGTACATTTATTTTCAAACCGTATGTGCTGTTTGAGATGGGAAAATACAAAAATATTTTCGGCAGAATTTAGAGAATTGCAATTTTGTCACTCGGACTATCACCATTTTTACACACATGAAAAACAAGGAAAAGGTTCTCCAGGGTTCAGTATTTTGAGGCATGTAACAACCGCTTTCACAGACGTATTCATGTTTCTAGGAATCAGTCCGAATCGCTGTTTCGACATGGCAAGAAATATGACCTTGACTTATTTACAATATTTCAAGTGCCCCTGAAATGGGTCAGAAAGGATTAAGTATTACGTCTGCTTGTGCGTTTCAATCACTCACACATACGTTGTGCAGCATTTTGTCTGTGCCCCTACCAACCTCTACTGGAGGAGAAACATGTTGGAAGATATTGAACTCAAAAAATGGCTTCCTACCTTACAAATGTGGGGGCAGGGGAGGGGGGGGACTACAATTCTCAAAATTGATTTAATGATGGTAAAAATGGCACCTATAGACATCTTTTTAAGCTTGAGTCCATATCTAGTTCCCCTTTAATTTTGTTTTGATCAAAGGTCAAGACAAACACATTTGAAAGAGACACGTTTCAATTGTGTTTCCTTGCTTGCTTTGTCAGCAGTGACACATAATGATGCAGCTGGTGTTCAGTCTCCACAAACTATGTGTCACAGCTGTCGGGGCGGTATACATCCTATAATCCGGGCGCCTGAACGAGGCACTTGGTGACCCCCTGGCCACCCCTCCCCTCTCGTGTTAAGTGCTGCTCAGCATTCTGGAGGAGCCACTGCTCCAACACTGATTGACAGCTCTCGCTGGGATCAAACACAGTTTGTCTGAAAGAATGGCGCGACACTTTCTGTTCCTGCACCCTATACAATCCTCCGAGGCTCCCTTTTTTAATTAGAGGACAATTGACGTCGAAAGGAACTTGCTGACACTTGCTTTTGTCGAGGTATTTTCGCTTGGGCGTTCCATTCCATGGAACCTTTCAGTAGTTCTGTATACTTCGGGGAAAATCTCCGTGTAGCAGGGTAATTTGTATCTGATGATTATTATGGATTCATCAGACACTAAAATGTTTTAGGGGCAGTCGTTGTAGGCCCTGGATGGTGGTTAATCATTATAGCTCACATGGGCTTAGTGTGTCTCAGTGGGATAACATGTCACTTGTTTGTGTTGGCTTACCTCGCTGTTTCTCCAACGTCTTACGGCACAACCTTTGACCCGACTGTTTTGACCGATAACAATCCCAGGTATAAATATATATGTATGATATATATATGATATATATGTATCATTTTAGGACACAAACAGGGCATTGATTGACAGCCGCACACCTTTATTTCTCACCTCTGCCATTCCCAGAACCCAGTGCAGGAGTGGGGAGAGGAGTTTGAGGACGGCGCGGTATATGGGGTCACCCTGCTCCGGGAGCCCGTCCCTTCCTCCCCCGACCCCAGTGAGGAGAGTGCGTGCTGCGCCTTCGTGCAGTACCGAACCTGCAAGGTGCGGCGTCTGAAGGCGGCTACCCTTGAGCTCCTGGTAAACCACCTCCTCGGCCCCGGCACTCAGGAGCAGGACTACAGCAGGATCTTCCTTTCCACGTACAGAACCTTCACCGGTACCTCGAAGCTTATAGAGCTCCTGTTCCAGAGGTACCATTACCCTTTTGGTCTTTGTGGAAAATACACTTGCCGAGAGTGAGATAAAGAGGTTGATAGCAATTGTATGCAGCGGAGTATCCATTGTTTTGGGGTTAGGGGTTTAATACCCTTAAAGGAAGCGAATATGCGTATTTCCCAAAATGTCTTATTATGGCTTTAATAGCCAGATGAGACATTTCATGTCAATTATCCCTCATTAAAATTTGGAATTTACCATCACTCTTTGTCAGTTGCTCTACCATTCATCTTTTACTCACTACCAAATGCTAGCAGTTTAGCATAGCTTAGCCTCCTTCTCTGATTTTGTTCCCTGCTCAGAGAGTTCAGACTCCTTTTCAAACGTGGTGAACAGCCTTCCCCGTTGTGCTCGAGTCTGGGAAAATGACTTGGGTTTGTTGCACATGCATCTGGATCTTTTTATACATTGTTTCCCTGACAAGGCAACCATCTCTTGCCTGCTTTGAAGTTGTAATAAGCACCTTGCAGGTAGTCATTATTCTGCGGCTTTCAACAACAATAATTATGCACACAGCAGTTTTAGACTGTGGTTTGCATGTATTGGGATCAGGCTCACGATGACTCCAATAATTCTTTAAAACATTTTTTTCTTCTTCTCCAAATAGAGACAACATTGTCTCCGATCTGGACAACAGTAAATCCTACACGAGGTATGTAGAGGCCATTTGAGTTAAGAGTACCCTTGAGCCCATATCCATTTGATATTGTTATTATTATGAATATGTCACTCTGGGATTACAGATTTGTTTGAAAAGTTACACTGTAATAATTCTTCTGCTGCCTCCTCAGCCCTCTGTTGGCCTTTGTCCAGACATGGTTGGATGACTACTGTGAGGACTTCAGGGATCCTCCTTTGCACCCGGCACTCAGGCTGCTGTTGGACCACCTTAGGATCAGCTCCGCAGTTTACAACAATATGCGCAGTCAGCCCAACTTTAGCTCCTTGGCTGGGCAAGCTGAGGAACTGCTCAAGAGGTTACAGATAGAAGGTGACCCTACTTATGAGGCCAACGTGCCATTGTGTCAAGTTGTTCTGCAAAAAAACAGCCTAATCCTTTTCTTGATCTGTGTTTTATCAGCAGAAGTTGAGAAAAATGTCCGTCCTGCACAGCAAGACATGGAGCAAGATGAGGAGGTTACTGATGATGAGGATTCAGGATTGGAAGTCTCTCATGATCCAGGAGGCATCTTGGATTTCCCTGCATTAGCCATTGCTGAACAGCTTACCCGAAAGGACTCTGTACGTGGTAGAATCTATTGTTCAAAATGTCTATTGTTTAACATGGATGATTTAAGGCAGCTAACTGGGTTTCATGCCGTTTTAGGCTCTGTTTGTCAAAGTGATGCCATACCAGTGTCTGGGCTGTGTGTGGTCAAAAAGAGACAAGAAGGAAAACATGTCGCCAACCATACGAGCCACCGTTACACAATTCAACGACGTCACCAAGCAGGTCACCATGTCCCTTCTCTGCCAGCCGGCAGACGCAACCTCCAGCCCCACCTCCTCCCGCCGGCCTCCCACTACACCCGCTCACAGGGCTCGCATCATAGAGAAGTGGATCTGTGTAGCCCAGGTCAGTCTGAATCCTTTATAGAAGGAGAATGATGATAAACACAAAGCAAGAGTACTATTATTATTGGATTTGAAGTGAATCCTCTGAATGCAAGTTGCTTCCTCTGCAGGATTGTCGTCGGTTGAAGAACTTCTCCTCTCTCAAGGCGATCCTGTCGGCCCTTCAGTCTAACGCAGTTTACAGGCTGAGGAAGACCTGGGCTGCTGTCAGCAGGTAGGGTTGAATAACGGCCATTTCACAGGCAACTTTTGTCCGTCTCTATGGTTACGTTCATATTCTTGCTTTCAATGCAGACTTTGAACCCTCATCAAGGGCAATTTGAAGTTGCTAAGCAAGTTTTGCTGAGCAAGTTTTGCTGACATTGGGTGATGGACACGTAGTAAGCCATTATAATGTCAAGCGTAACCGAAGCATAACTTCATGTTGTTCTCTTTGTGGTGTAAACAGCTGGCCGAGGACCAACCACTGCTGTATAATAGTTGATTATTAAAGTACCTGTTTCTTCACTAAGCTGCTACATATTTACTACATATTGCCTCTGCTCTTGTTGTAGGGATAGCATAGCCGTGTTTGATAACCTCTGGCAAACCTTCCCCGATGAGAACTGTGTTCTGACCAACAGAGAGCTCCTGGTGGAGGTGAGAAGGAAAACTGACTAGGGTACTCCAGTGCTAACAGTCACTGTGCTCACATGGGCATGAATAACCCCTTTGTAATTGGGTTATTTATGGCCACCTATGTGGCCATAAATGAATGAATTTATGAATTTCACATAAGTGAGTCAAAAAATAAGCTGTAATAAAATCAAGGCGTCTAGTTCAGAACTGTTCTCAAAATATTGATATTCATACCAATTCATCATTTATAATTGTATATACTTGTGAATTATATGGACTATACTGCTTATTTACTACACAGCAACGCTCTAATGCTTTTTGGTAGTAATTAGTTAATTTATAAAGCAGAGGAAGCTAACTTACTCGCCAACACTCCATCCACAACAACGGTAATGTTAGCTAAACAAGCTATTATTTGCTATTATTAGTTTTATTAAGGTAGTTTCATTTTGACTGCAGGATGCTTCAATAAAGATCTGAGCAATTAGAGTTGCTCTTAAAGTTATGCTACTTACCTACTACGCTTGCTAACCTACTTGTTTTTGGCACTTTATCCACAATAACCTGTCGATTAGCAAGCCAATGTTAGCCAGCTAAAAAGTAAAGTAAGCTAATATAGTTGCAAACAACCCAACCTACAACAAGCAAAAAATGATCTGCTACGCTTAAATGATTTGACTTGATTTTGATTATGATAGGAGGATGCTTCTAATTGTCTAAGATTCCCTTCAAGTTTAGCTACTTAGCTAGCTAATCTACCTGAAGAGGCGTCCTCAACTGATAATTGCATTTCAGTTGCAATCAAATATTATCCAGCTATAAAGTCGAGTAATTGGATTATAATAGGAAAACCTATTTCACATAATTTTAAAAAATAACTTTAGAATTAGTAACATCCATTTTTTGGAAGGTAACACAGCAGGGAATTGTACATTTATTTATTGTATAAATGTCACATAACATTTAATGTTTTCTATATTAAAATGATATGTTATGCTAATACATTTTTCTCTTAAGCACCTGGATGTTTTCTTTTCTCACACAGTTTGTTATTTATTTATAGAAATGTTTGACAGTGATGATGAGAAGCCAGGGCCTCAAGCGTACCATGTTCCCTCCTTTCTTTTATGAAGCCTCCGTTAGGTGATTGTGTCAGTGGCCACTTGTTTCTAGTTTCAGTGAAAGGGCTTTAAGTCAATATATCGACCTGTATTCTCCGCACATAACAGCCGCGCAAGATTCACTGGTGTTTACTATTTTACAAGAACCATCGATAAGAATTTCATTCCCTGGGAAATCATTCTACAGACCTTGTTGACTTATCCTCCATTTCACTTTTCTATGAGGTTATATTCAGATGTTTTTTGGGAGGGGTAGGCTTTTTCTCATGTTGAAAACAACCCACACATTTACTTAAAGCCTAATTGCTGTTTTTTGAAAGGTATTACTAACAAAGGCGTGAGAGAAGGCTTGGTTGTGGCCTCCCGCCCATTCCTGAGATAACGATTAAACAGGATATCCAAGTTAATGTGTAATATCTCCTATAGTGAAGAACTTGCTTCATAAGCCAGTTTACAGATTGACAGTAAACTTAATGTAAAGCCCACCTCTTACAGGCCCCTGTGCATACATGCAAATGTTTGATTCTTAGTTTAGTCATATGGACCGTAACTGAATATAGCTCTGTCTGACCTACTTCTACAGGACGGGGGCCAAGCAAACGTGGATAAAACCTCGCCAAAGACATCCAAGCGGTGTCCGATCCAAAGACAGATGGTAAGCCGTCCCTCATGAGGAGAAAAGTGGGCGATGTCTGGTGCCTCATATGAGAAGCATCCTTCCTTATCTGTCACTATTACGAATGTGCTGTTTCACGGCAGAAGTATTTGACAAAGTTTTTAATTTTCAACTCGAGGCAAGGTTTCGTTTAAAAAAGACATATGAAATATTCCTTATCGTGCTACTGTTTAAGCCCCTGGGGGGCATTATTCCCTAAGTGAGGGCGGAGTGTCTCTGGCATGGCAGACACACAAACCTATCTTTAGCCCTCGCCGTGTGTTGAACAAGTCTCAGATGGTCCCCACATCACCAGGATTATAGGACAGTAATAATATACCGCGGGAAATTTTATACACACATTCTCCTGGGCTGCAACATGAGCCCACATGGCAGGCAACCGGGACTTCTCGTGAGTGAATGACATTCAAAAAAAAGAGAAAGAGCATATGACTGGATTCATGAAACACAAATAACCAGACGCAGCGCAGAGGAAACTTCTGCTGTGACCCTAATGGGCTCGCATGTCTCTGCAGAGCACCTGCAGCGGGGTGGTTCCATACCTGGGGACATATCTGTCCGTCTTCAACATGCTGGACACCGCGCACCCCGACACAGTGCGGGTACGTCACGTAACCTTGGCTTCACTATGATAATGGTTCAGCAAATATGACCGCAATTGTACTTTCAACCCCCTTTTCAGGATCTGTAAGAAGTATTTGAAAATACACAGTATTTTGCTAGCTGTCTGTCTGTTTTCCTACGATTACTTTATACATTGCATTATATATATGCAACAAATATGATAAATTGAAAAGGGGAGATGTCAGCTATTGAGCTCCGCTAAGCTACCGAAGTTTAGTTGAGGACATCTTCAACCCATCGTTCAGTTACCGACTTGTTTAGTAGCCAGCTAGCTTGATTTAGCTTTCAGTGTCTTGTTTGTGTTTGTGACCCCCACAAACGATCCATAAATTTCATGTAATATTGATATTGCATTATAATTGTAATGAGATAAAACCGAATTTACCAGTTATGGATGATTCACATGGGTTGTAAACATAAAATAAATGTTCTTTGTCTACCTTAAGCAACACAGCAATGTGTAATAGTGTGTAACCATTTACTAACCCTAACCCTACTGCCTATAAATACTAAATTAGGCGGTTGTTGGATAAAAAAGTGCTACTGTAGCCTTTATTCATTTTTCTGATCCAATCAATCATTGATAAATCCGATAAATCAATGTGTCTCGTTTTACAGGGCGGCCTCATAAACTTTGAGAAGAGGAGGAAGGTAAGTGGTTCCTCTTTGCGTCATCTTTCCTGCATTCCACTTTTTTCCATAGTATTCAAAAAAGTACAAATGTGTCCAAGTAACGTTCCGTTAGCACCATGTGATGGTGCAGTATATTTACATCGCCAAAGTAAGAGAGGCTCATCGTTCTCGGCCATATCACATGCTGAAAGCTGAAGACCTTTTTGGACGATTATGTTTGTCGTTCAGAAACGCTTTCGTACATCTTTGCTTTGCTACATCCTTCTGGCTACAGGCCATGTGAACCAGGTGTCGGAGGTCAGGACATCTTTTAACGCTGTTCATCTCTCTCTCTCTACAGGAGTTTGAGGTTCTGTCACAGATCAGTGTGCTTCAGGCCTGCTGCTCCCAGTACAACCTGCCCCACAGCCCCGGAATCGCTGCCTGGCTGCGGGGACACAAGCTGCTCAGCGACCAGGAGAGGTGAGACGTTTTTCATTTCCACCTCCACACGACGTGCCGGCGACCCGATGGCGAGCTGAAAAAAGGCTTCAGCAAGCCCAATAACTGGCAAGCGTGCGTCGTAAAAATTCTTCATTTGTCGGAGCCGTGTGTGTGTATATATATATATATATATATGTATATATATACATATAAATATAGTCATAAATCAGGTAAATCTACTACTAATACTTGCAAGAATGACTCATCATGAAGGCAAATTTGAAATTATATAAATAATTATATGAAATTATAAATAATTACTTTGATAAAACAGTTGGACAGTGACCACAACTAGTCTGTAAACACTATAAATGTTTGAGATGTGTGTGAAAATAATCTTTGGAAAGTGCACATTAGGGTTAAAGTTGTGTTGACGTATATGTGCGTATATATGTATATCTCGCTAATGTTCACCTTAAAAAGATTCTTTTTTATATATATATACAGATATATCTCAAACATATCCCAAAAAGTCATTGATACAATAATCATTGCCACAGTTATTATTATGCAAAAAAATCAACTCCGTTTGTCTTCCAGCTACGAACTGTCCAAACAGCTGGAGCCTCCCTTGGACTTGTGTTCTCCGACTCCCTGGAGCCACCGCGCTCTCTCAAAGAAGCTCTCCTCGTGAGTGCAGTGCTGTAGTTGCATTTTCATATTCAAACCCACCCCCACAACACACACACACACACACACACACACACACACACACACACACAAGCGACACATTTGCATTGCCACAACATGGAG
Organism: Gasterosteus aculeatus; assembly: GCF_964276395.1. Classification (NCBI taxonomy): domain Eukaryota; kingdom Metazoa; phylum Chordata; class Actinopteri; order Perciformes; family Gasterosteidae; genus Gasterosteus; species Gasterosteus aculeatus. The sequence continues at coordinate 4,548,846 of NC_135699.1, forward strand.
GGAATACATTGTTCCGAGTGTAGCTTGTTGTGTGCAGTGTGAATACACAAGACGTCGATGATATGATTGCGTATCAAACGCTGTTATCCTCGTCACAAAATGAGTTCTGTCCCTGACGAAAGCTCACGCAGAACTTTTTTTGTCCTCAGTCTTCTGACGGTGAGCGATGGACCTAAAAAAGTCTGTGCGGACGAGATCAGCGTTTCGTCCTCTGGATCCAGCGGATCCGAGACGGAGGATCTGTCCTCCCTTAACGCGGCCTGCTCCATCAGCGTGCAGGTAAACCGCCTCTTTGTTTGCTGTCTACACTCGTGTCCTCGGATGAGCTCACACGGTGCCTTCGTCCTAAAGGGCGTTCGTGTTCGGCACAACGTCCTATTATTTACTCTTCACAGGGACTTGTTTATTCTTCTCTTTTTCCTAGAAGTAAAAGAAGCATTTGGTGGTGGATGAGGGGTTGTCTCACGCTGTCTCACCTCCTCCCTTCCCCGTCCCCCCCGTCTTCTCTGCAGTGCTTCCACAGCTCTTGCAACAATGTGTCCGAAGCCTTCTGCTCCCCCTCGTCCTTCTCGGCATCGTCCCCCTCCTGCTCCGCCGCCTCCTCCCCAGACTCCCCCAATACTTCCAGCTCTTCCTCCTCCTCTTCCTCCTCCGCCTCCGCCTCCGCCTCCTCCCACCACAAGCGCTCGGCGTCCATGACCTCGCTGCCCGTGTACAACCGTCAGGTGGCTGACTCCTGCATCGTCCGGGTAAGCGTGGACCTGGGCCACAACAACGGCAACATGTACAAAAGCATCCTGGTGAGTTGTATGGATTTCAAAACATAGGGTCTTCAACACTTTTTGTTGTTTTTATATTCATAGATCAAGATTTTATCTTATTTTTAATTTCATGTTTACTTTAGACTTCTATATGTACTTTTCCTGAAAAGACTTGCAATAGGTCTGCCACTGACTTTTCAAAATATATATTAAAATGTATCAAATATATAAAAAAATAACTGAGTAGTTAACATGCAAATTGCAAAATACTTTGACTATGGAACATGTTGAGACTGACTTTCACAAGCAAAAATGTCACTGCCGTCTGTTTTTAATGGCTCTTTATTGTTATTCTTTGTCTCTTATAGTTGACCAGTCAGGACAAAACTGCGCAGGTGATCGTAAGAGCGCTGGAGAAGCATCACCTTGAGCACATGAACTGGCAGGACTTCACTCTGACTCAGGTCATCTCTACGGAACGAGGTCAGTGGGTCACAATCACTGCACGATCAGAAGAATCCCTTTAAGTTTGGAAAAACTCACCATTTCTCCTTTTCTGTTTCCAGAGTTGCTCATACCCGACAAAGCCAACGTGTTCTATGCCATGTCCACGCTGGCCAACTTTGACTTTGTTTTGCGGAAGTTCCATAAAGGCCAGAAGAAACCGCTGAGGGCCACGTCCAGTCTGGGGCGGTACGCAAAGTAGCACCTCTAGGCTACCGATCCTGGAAGATGAACTGAGCTGATGGGACTCTCCTTGAAGAATGGTCTTTGTTTTAATGGTCCCTTTTATGGAAGAAAAGAGCCTTCTCCAAGATGGTTCATCTTTGTTCATTGGGATACCGAAGAGGTAAAAATGTGATGTTTTTTATGGTAAGATAACGCAAATGCACTTTAAGAAGAAAGTTCACCTCAACAGAAAATGGATGCTTGGAGAAACATCTGGATCAGACCATTGGCATGACCTGGTAGGAATCCTAAAAAAAGTCAACCCATTGCGTGATCCCCCTCCGCCCCCCTCCCCCAGAAATATGTTCCCAAATGCCTTTAAGTGCATAGCGCTGCTAGATGTCAACGCGTGTCTGCTTCGGTGACCTAACATGAACGCTGAGAAATGTCTGCCGATGCAGCTGGGCGCCAATAATAACCTGTGTGTTAAAAATAAAAAAAAACGCCAACGGTAATGAACTCCTGGGCCTGACTGCCAGCCACTCTGGAGGTGAAGCGTGCCATCTTGGAAGTGGGAGGGGACGCTGCCAACGGCGTGATCCTCGTGTGAGGCGAGCAGCCCCGACTGGACGGGTGGCATTCCTGTGTCGGCGTTACCATGGCGGCGGCAGCAGCAGCAGAGACTTTTGATGGACGAGACGGGATGTTCAGATGTCTCTAGATAGCACAACAATAAGGGGTGAACAGAGTCTAGAAAAAATAATAATAATATATACTGTGGTTCATTTGGACTGCACCTTCATTTGATTCAACTGATCAGTGGTGGTAAAATCATTTTAGAGAAGCCTTATATTCTGAGGATATTTTAAATGTTAATGACATATTTAAAATTGCAAGAATGCTTGTTGTTTATGTTTTATTACTGAAATTGTATTAAACAAATATGGTTTAGACTTGTAACTCCTGGATGTAATTTTAAAGTTTAGATGTGATCATTTCAATGACGTGAACTGACTCTCTGCTGAGACGGCAGATAGGATCACGTTCAGACAGCCGGCGCTTGCAAAGAGGAAGAGGTGCACGTCAAACGGACGCTGTCACGGAGCCTCGCTGAAAGGCGCAGCGTAAAGAAACAGACGTCACATTGACCTCCTCTTCCTAATTAGCTCATGCAGATCTGGGGCGTTGAAAGTGTTAAAAACGGTCTTTTATTGCTCTTAATCAAACTTATGATCAAGGAATTAACTGTCACAGTTGTAAAACAAAGTGAAATAAATGGTTTAATAACCTTTTCCGTCCTATTTGACTGGTTTCTGCCATGAAGCTCAATGTAGCCTGTCAGAGGTTAAGCGTTTCCATCGTGCAATATCAAATTATGTTAGCATCAGTGTTGTGACAAGAAGTTTTTTTCTGTATGTTATGTTATGTTATGTTGACATTGGGTTTTTTGTCATATGAGAGCTCATGTTATTTATTTTTTTCTCCCAAATGCCAACACAATTTGTAACAGACCTGAAATTATTAAATGATGAAATACAATTTAAAATAAAATGCATTGAAGATATTGTTAAAAAAAAACTGGTAATATAGTTGGAAAATTAAGATTCATTTAGATGCTTTTTCTGGATTTTTTGATCACTTCACGGCATCTTTCAACTTTTTTTTTTTAATGGATTTGCTAAGTTGTATTTGATATTTCATGTCTATTTGATTAATAAACAGCTTTACATTTGTTTTTTTATGAATTGAAAAAAAACTAGTAGTCTGAAGATATTAAGATGTGAAACCACCGTACTTAACCATTCAAGAGAACACAAATAATAAATACGTCACCAACAATCTACACATTTGAATAACAAGGATATATATTATTTAGAATACAAAAGCGAACTTCCTCCAGCTCCTTACTATATTTTTAGCGAGTCTACCCTGTTCTTGGAGGGTCGAATCTATTATGAGTAAATAATCTGTTATCTTGTGTAGAAATCCTGTTTCAATCAGACTATTGATATTATATATCAAGGTTTTGTTTTCTGTTCCACGTGTCGTCAATGATCCCTGCTGGCCGTCGCGCGTCTTGCATCAGGGCCTCGATCCTGCTGTTGAAGTCTTAGACAGCTAAAGTCATGGGACTTATATGGAACCTCTATGGCATACTGTTGCCCTCAGTCAACAAACTACGTTTTTGGACACTGCTAATTTATTTATTTTTTAATAAAAATAATGTATGTAATATCACCAGATATGTCTGTGTCCAATCCAATGAGGACCCAACTTGGACGTGACCTTCTCTCTTGGGCTGAATTCTTTTCAGGCTTTGTCACTTCGTCAAACCCTAACCCACATAAACACACTGAATCAATTTGACGTTGGTTTACATGAATTTACACGTGGATTTATACATGCAGTGAAAATATCAAACTATCAACAAAATGTCAAATGACTATTTGTTCAATATTATTATTATTATTAATTATTTTAAAAAAGAACTCTTTCTAAATGCATACATTGCTTGTTTTACTTTTTCCACGTATCTTATGTGCAAAGAAACTTGTGGTGTTTCAGCACATTGTACATGGTTGCCCTAATTGCACGCAGGAAAGGCATATATTTTGCACTGGTATCATATTTTACAAACACAACTGGGCATTCCATATTTTAAAAACACAAATATTGACATTTAAAAAAATGTAATATTATCTTCTTTTTTTTAAATGGAAAACAGAAGGGCTGAAGGAGCCCTCTTTTGGCCAGTTGCCACTGGTGCATTAAATGTGACGCAATGTGCCTCCGCCAGACTTAATATTGTGAACGAACGCCGCGCGCGAGCAAACTGTTCGCTCATTGGTCCGATGGTCACGCGTCTATAAATAGGCTCCGTTCCGTTTAGCTTTTACAGGTGAGGGGGCTCGGGCCTGCATGAACCCGGCCCTGCTGTAGACGGCGGTTTGTGGCCTAAACAGTTTCCATAGGCGGCCGAATAAACACTCTCCTCGCCTGGGAAGACCCAACGATGTCCCGAGGACACGGACGGTAGGACCCCCCCCAGCCGCCTCTAACTAAGCGAACGCAGCTCATTGTAAAGTAAAGCGCCTAAAATATATAGAAAGTGAGGGTGAATGTCGCCACAAGATGGCGTCAGAGATCCGCCCGCTCGGCCGCAGGTGCGCTGACTCGACGCCTACCTGCATCGGCGTGGGGACGCCACGTGGGAGCGGTAGCACGTTACCAGTGATGGCGCGCGCTGCCAGCTGCTTGCGTCAATGCGAACACCCAACCACGCCGAGACCCTCGGGCCCCCATCCGGCCCGACGCGTCTGTGACGTCAGCTTTGCTTCGGGTTTGATTTATTCACCGGTGTCATTTACAAATAGACACCTTTAATCACATTTTCATGGAAGAAATCCAACCGCTGCTCACCTGATGAGAGGATCCACAGACCCACAGAGAGTCTGCAGCGCTACCGACCCACCGACCCACTCTGCGCACTTTGCTGCAGTGCGTGCACACTCAGCACATGGATGTGGGTTTGAAATCATTAGGTTGTAACTTGCTGTGTGTGTGTGAGCGAGATGGGGCGGGTGCTCAGGTCAGCAGTTCTCAAGGAGAAATGGGACACTGCCCCTCGTCTCATACTTTCTTATGTATTATGTATGCCTGTGATGTCCGGCCATGAGTTTGATTGTGTGTGTGTGTGTGTGTGTGTGTGTGTGTGTGTGTGTGTGTGTGTGTGTGTGTGAGCGTGTGCGCACTGCGCATAGCCACGGAAGTGCACATGGTATCACTGCCTCCCCCTGTAGCCTTGAGCGAGACGTTCAAGGCCTTATCTGGATCTGCCCAGGAAATCGGTGCGGAGCCTCTAAAGAGGATTGATGAGACGAGGAGTTTGGTCGTCAATATAACGGACGGCCTTCACCTCTTTTGAACCTCCGAGAGGGTTTTAGGAAGTCGGGGGACGCTTGCTTTCCTAAATGTAGCATCAACGGGGCGTGAGGACGCGTCACGTGGCATTCGCTCTTCTACGGGAGGTCACGGCCCTTTTGATTGTTTTTGTTTATTCTGCCACCGGTCTGACGTCCGGACTTGTGTAAGCAGAGGACTTGTCTTCACCTTTTTAACACACCTCTGTTGTAATGTGGTGGTTGTTTCGTAACAACGCCGATCGCACACGTGGATGTTAGGCAACAGCTTCCTCTGATATCTGACCCCCCCCCCCCCCCCCCCCCTTCTCTGGGAAGAAAGGCATTCGGCTTGCTTTACAGCTGCGAGTCCGAGAAAGGACAGCATGTGTTGGCAGCTTACGTGTACGTGCGACATCGTGTGTGCGTGTGTGTGTCAGTGAGGGTTTTTCATTGTTCCAGTGGCTGTAAACGCTGTTACAGACTCTGCACACTGTTGATAAACCTTGTTCCCCGCTCTCAGAAGAGAACACACACACACACAGAGAATCACACCACATTATGTACACAAACATTGAATCACCATGACACCCCTTGATGTTCTTGGCAGGGTGCAGATTGTGTGTGCCATATGCGCACAGACTCATGCATAATGCATGACGGGCTAAATACGACCCCCCCCCCCCCCCCCCCCAAAGCGATGCAGACGTTCATGCTCTTCCACGCCCGTTTAAACCAGACCTGCAGATGTTTTGGAACCCGCTGAAACAAATGTAAGGCCCACCGGAAGAATAGCGTTGGCATTTATCTCCCGTCTCGAGCCGGGGGCATTTATGTTGCTCTATTCTGAGATTGTAGTCACGCTACTTCTACATTTACATCACTTCTAATGAGATGCTGCTGCTTCTCTCTGCGTGTTCTCGTTACTCATGGGATCGCAACGCCTCGCCCGCCCTTATGAACTGTGATCTGAGATTCGGCATCTGGCTGCATCTGGCTGAGGGGCGGCGCGTGGCGCGGTGGTTAGCGCTGTGGCCTCACAGCAAGAAGGTCCAGGATTCAGAGCCGTCCAGCGGCTGAGGCCTTGCATACCTTTTTTACAGTATTCCCCAAAAATGTCTGCCTGACGTTTTATTTCTTGTCAGCATATTAAAAGTACAGTGTGTCACAAACGGCACCTCGTGCAGTGGCTTTCTCTCCCTTTGTTTGTTTGATTTGTTCATTATAATATACGGAAGCAATGAATCAAGGAGACTAGAGGTCATGTATTTGCTAGTAACGGTACTTGGCAGTACATGTTTATCCAGTTTTCCGAGGCGACCGGTTTCACTCGTCTCTGAGGTGCGTCCCCAATCCAGACAAACGCCATTGTTTCCTCACTCCTTTGGAGGAGAGCTTAATCACTGTCCCGTTCTCTCTGCTTTTCTTCAGCATCGCGGCCCGTCTGTTTTTAGACGCACGGCCCGTCATATGCGTTGCCTTTATGGGTGATGGTTAGAGCGAGTGTGTGTGTGTGTGTGTGTGTGTGTGAATGGAGACTTTAGCCTCCTCCAGCGTGAGTCACCCGTTGACGTGTTTCAGTCACCGGCAACATGCTCTCTGCCCCCCCCCCTTCTGTCTCTCACAGCTTTGTAGCCCTTTCAGCAAAGAACCCGCCCAGTTCCTCTGCTCCGCCTGTCACTCCACGGACAACGGCTGCCATTATTACCCGGTTTAAGTACCTGTCGATAACCTAGTTTCTCATGGAAAGAACAACCGTGAACAGGCAGGACACGAGCTGACACCCCCCCCCCCTCTTCCCCACCCTCCTCCCCTCCCCTCAATCATGAGACTACTCGAGGCCTCGGTTGAGCCACAGTCTTGCTCAGTTCAACGTAAACACGTCTAAAGCGCTCATACCGCGGCTGCTATTAATAAAGAGCGGCCTGTTCAGCCTCCTGCCACGAATTCGGGTTGGCTCTTTTTTGAAGGGCTTAGAGCTTCTGAGAAAAAGGAGGCGAATGACGACCGCCTTGAATCAAATTCAAGCCTGCGAACATCAAAGGTTCATAAACAGCAACTAAGTGCCCTCCTCCTCCCCCATTAACAAAGAGCATCCCCGTAGCGGCTGTGTGCCCCTCGGCAGGAGACGCCTGTCACTCGGCAGCACAGCGTTTGGACTTGTCCGCCCTGCTATGCGTCATCGGCGTCGCCGTGTGAGACGTGCTTTACGTGCCGGGCCTTCTACAGTTCACTTGGTGTGTGCGGTCGATCATCGTGAGCGGGACCCTCTTACGTCCAAACTACCTGTTGCATTGGAAACTCCTCCCACTGTGCAGGCGAGGCAGACAAACTATGGCGGATCTTAAGGTGGCACATTTAACACGGCATGTAACCGTAGATGTGTGTGTGTGTGTGTGTGTGTGTGTGTGCGCGCATTACACAGCCGGCAGACTTGCCCCAGTTACGGTGATCGTGTTGACTGCATGCAAGCAACCCCTCACATGGGGCCGGCTGGTCGCCCCCCTCCCTCCCTCCCTCCTCCCCTCCCTCCAGGTGTTTGGGTAAGTGGAAGACGGATGGAGCAGCAGGGAGGCCCCTTAGTGTAAACGCTGTCCGTAGCACAGAACTGCCTCTTCGCTGTCCGTCCTTTATGTGCAGCTTTTGGTGCGACTGCAGTGACTTTGTGTCTCTGAGGGCGTCCCAGCGTTTCCCCGACGACACGGTGCCCGCACAGACGCCTGCAGCTAACGTCGCCATAGCGGTTTGTTCCAGGCGCGTGGTTAGAAAGATGGACACTTCTTTGATAGAATGATCCGTCATTGTTTGGGTGGGATTCAGTTTCACCATCACCATAATGGTTTCACCAGCAGACTTTGGCAGAGCACATAACAGTGATTATGCATCTGCAATGCTTTCCAACAAGGCACCCTTTACAAAGGCTTATAGTGATGTCATGTATAAATCTAAGGGTTTTATGGAAGGTAAATCAATTATTTTCTAATGCCCTGAAGATCAGTTATAAGAAACCATTAAGAAGTAGATTTGCGTTGACTGGTTGTAATCAATGATCCATCAATGAATCCAAGGTGGCAAATTCCAGTTATCGTGATTCTCAATTTATTAATCCATCACTTTATTATATAGTATACTATAATAATAAATTATTATTATTACCGTTTAAGTATTAAGCATTTGGTTTGTTCCCTCAGTAAACATTGTAAAAGTGTAGAGTTTCAATCTCTACTGTCAGGTCTTCTGCAATAAAGTCTGTTTATTTGGTAAATTACTGTGCATTAAGAGTCCAATAAAGCAGAGTATGCGTAGGACGGTGGTTACAAAACTTTTTACCAACTGCACTTTGCTACCTGCTGTGTTCCTGCTCTCCACCCGTGGTATTGCTGCTCTAATGTGCAGCTCTGCAGCTTAATCTGTGTTGTTGTCCGTAGATATTTTATTCAAAAAAACATCTAGAATTTAATACACAGAAAGTAATTTGATAATTTGTCCATTTAAACAATGAACCGTGTAATTTAAGGGGTTGAACGTCTGGAAATTAGGATCAGGACTGAAGTTGGTTGAAAGATTTCCGTTTTGTAAAGTGAGGCGCGAGGGTTTAAACCAGTAACATTTATCATTCCATTGACCTCCGTGACCTGTAACTGAGTTCACCAGGTTCCTGCACGTGTGTCTGTCGTCCCCTCCCATCTCTTGGTTGTGTTTCTGGGCATTGCTCACAGGTACTTGTACGTCTGTGTGTCTGTGTTTGAGGAGGTGGGGGGAGGTGCAGGAAGCGGACTCCTCGTCGCTCTCCTTCTTGAAGCAGGACGGCTGGAGACAGATGGAAAAGGCCCGCTGACACTAATCCGCTGTATGAGGTAATGGAGTTATCCCGTGTTTGTGCTCTGCCTGCCCCCCCTGACTTACTGACTGACCTACTTAACCAGCAACGCACATCACATGGCCCGCAGCGAGCACGCGCACACTTACTGGGCCGTTCCCAGAAGCACAGGGGACTAACAAGTACTGTGTGTGTGTGTGTGTGTGTGTGTGTGTCAAAAACTATTAAACACTTGAATATTTTTGTCCATATTGTATCTTTTGGTTTATAAAATGAAGGCGTGTAGGTACAAGACCGAGTTGTCGGTATTATTAGCAGCTCCCGTAGTCGTATGTACCAAGTTACCAGCAATCACACCAATAAAACTAAACTGGAAGTACAATAGTCTCAAAATAACACAAGGTCATTGTAACAAGTGGCACAAAGTACGCTGTGCTGTCCTGCTAACATTATGTATGTCTGAGCGTAGCTATGATCTATAATCAATGGTGATTAACACGCAGAATGCGCTTATAGTGCCATTGGATGTCTGGCAAGGACACTTGAAAAAAAATGTTATAGGAATCACAAAATATTGTGGTGTTGGTGTGTATTCTTGTGTGTGCGTATTTGTTTTGGACAACACGTCAATCAGTAAAACGCAAGTTGAAAGAGAAACCAAGATTCTGTGTTGAAATGTGGCCATTTACATAGTTCCACTGAATACGACGCACGACTGAGTGCAATTAGTTTTGATTATCTGTTTTCCTCCGATTTCATGTGACGTGTTGATTGGCGGCTTGCCAGCGGCGCAGTGAAGTCACGCGCAGTGCTTTTCGTCACTGTTGGAAGTTGAGTGCTGTTAGACGCCCGTGGCGTCGGCTGTGTGCCTCAAATTCAGCACTTCCGCTGTTGCCATTTTTTATTTTTGTGACTTTGTGCCTCCTTTCCTGGTATGTTATTTTTTTTTTTTTCAAATCTGTCATTTGTAAATGTTTCCGATCCTCAAACAAATTCTAGTGTCTCGTGGTCCAGGGGCCTCATTTATAAAACCTTGCGTAAGATTTGTGCCAGAAGTGGCGTACGGATGAAACATAGGACGTGCGTACGCACAGAAATATTCAGACTTATAAAACCGTGCGCACGCAGTTTTCCCTTAATAAATCACAATCACTTCTAAATGCAGCGCGGCTTCATGTCACGCCCATAGCTGCCCATATATGGTCTGTGGAACGCCCACAAATGAATATTCATCGATTGCGAAATCATGGCAAACACTGAGAGAACAATGAAGAAATGTAACTTCACTCAGTGTGAAGCGGAAATGATCATTGGCGAGGTGGAAAGGAGAAGTGAAAAGCTTTATGGAGGGCACAGTGTGGGCATCACTAATGACAAAAAGGCACCACAGCAACGCTGCAGCCTCACAACCTCGGACCGGCCGAAATAAAGAAAAAATGGTCTGACGTCAAAGTGGATGCAAAAAAGCGTTTATCGCGCCATCGCCAAAGTGTGTCTGCCCCGGGTGGGAAAGGGGACACCAGACCTGTCCCCTCCTGATGGGAGACAGGCGGCAATGATTGGGGATCGGGGGTCTGGGCCAACATCGGCGTCAGGGGGGTCGAGGCACGTTTGGAAGCTGTGCCACATTATGTAGCACAGCACACAACACACTCACCTTATCAGGAGTAAACAACAACCTCCCTCCAGTGCAGTCGAGGCAGCGCCATCCGCACTTGAACAGGCCGATGGGGCGCTGCACTACAGCGCCAATCCTTCCATGTGCCACGTCTTCTAAGAGCGCAAGATCAGCCATTACGCGTCATTACGCATTGTGATGGCATCATGGCATTTTATTACCGTCCATTTGATTCCATCTGCCAAGCAACAGCTGTGTTTTGAGGATGAATTGTATAACATGACAATATTATCGCAGAACATATTTCACTTTTCTTTTTGAAAATGTGTTAATTTGTATTTCTGTTTGTTTTACGCTGCAGATCGATCAAACGGGTGTTTGTGTTATTTATGAGAGAAAGTATTGGCATTTCTTTTACAACAGTCTAGTTTTACACACTTTCACACACGTTTGCGTGTTTCTTGCATTTGCCGACGGTTCTCATTTCACCGTCGCGAGGATCATCGATGTTTTTTTGGCAAATGGAGACGAGACCTTTGTGTTCTTCTTGGACAGCAGTGGCTTTTCTCCTTGGAACCCTCCCATGGATGCCGTGTTCCCCCCGTCTTTTTTGTTGAGTCATGACCTCTGACCTTAACTGAGGCTGGTGAAGTTCGAAGTCGTCAGTGCACTCTTGTTGTAATTTTGGTAGACCCGTCCTGAGAAGGTCCACCACTCTTCCAGGTCTTCTCCATTCTCCAGAGGTCCCAAACTCTTAGAAATGTCTTTGTAACCCGTTCCAGACTGATGCATAATTGGTCCAATATTAACATTTGTTTGATCTGAAACATGTGTGACAAATATGCAAAATAAAAATAAGGAACCAGGAAGGTGGAAAATACCTTCATGACACTGTACTTCATAAATAAAGTCCTGTTGGGGCATAAAAAACCCACGTAAAACGTTACCTTTACATATAATTGTTGTCTGATATGAACAAAAACTGTTTTCACTCATTTATCGCAAAAGTCCTTGCGTCCACTTTATTTCTTATCCACGAAAAACAAGGGCTTGCGTCTGTTCACCAAGGTCCTGTGTGTTGCAACAAAGATGATATATATATTTACACATTATAACGTAGTATTTGCCTGCAAAGATATTAGCCAGACCTTGGTGCAGACGCTTTCCTCATCAGAGATTAGGAGCGAGGCGGATCGAGGACAGGTGGGCTCCCTTTTCTCTGACTCTCTCGCTTAATTTCATCGTCGGGGAGGAAGAGGATGATTAGCGGAGGTCTAAACAACTGAACCGACACCTTGACTTCTCTGAGGGAAACTAAGGTCACGAAGCCGGCATCTAACGTCAAAGGGGGGCGAACATCGGGGAGACTGAATCTTTTATGTTTAGTGATACGTAGACGATATTCCAGCAAATATTTGTCCGTATAGTTCACGTCCAGGATGCTCGGAGAGATTGAGAACCGTAGTCATAAATAATGGAGTTAATCTTTCAAGATTATGAAAAATGGTGTCTGAATGTCAGTAGCTGCTGCAGGAAAAGGTTCTGTGGAGGCAGTTTGTTGCTGGAAAATACCGCCACAGTGTCGGCAAAAAGCAACACAATGTGAAAAAGGGTTGTATTAGCTGTTAAGAAATCAATTAATCTTTTGTTAATTTGTAAATTTATGTTTTTGCCAAATACATGTAGCGATTTAAATATGTGGTGTGTTTCATTCAATTGGTGGTCAGTAATAAAAACCCATGATGGTTGTATTTCATGTTCATCACATATTAATGTATTACAAAAGTCTTATTTACCCATGACTATAATCCATTGAAATGGATTCAAACTTAAGCCTTATGACTTTTCCCCTTTATTTTTACATACTGTATTTCACCAATGAAATCTGCTTGCATAACAGATCCACAGAAAACCCAATGACCAAACATGACATTTAACTCATTTCGCAAGAAGCTCTTTTCTCTTTCCTTCCTGTTACAAAACAGTGGCTGCAGCCGGCGCTCCCGGGCCCGCACATGTCTGTGTAAACAATGACCGGTTGTTACGGAGGGGATCGAGTTTTTTTTTTTTCAGACCAGGAAGGGACGTGAGAGAGACGGATAGAAGACGAGCATGTGACATAGAGAGTGATGGTGAGCTACAGAGACACGGACTGGGACACAAGGCCCGTCTTTGTCTATCAAACCGGATCCACGCGGAGGCCTGAGAGGAATTCAGGCTTGGCGGCCCGGCCCTTCATGTCCGCTGCGAGGCGGCAGAACAGTTCCTGAAAGACGTCAGTAAGCAGGACGCGGTCCCAACGTGTGCTCGCATGGATCCCGGCCAAGAATTCCTACTTTAAGACGTTCATTTTTCCTCATGACGGCTCTTTTACCAACGTTGACCTGTTGCCAGGTTGGTCCTTTGTTACAGACTGAAATTACATGGTGCCCCAAGAGGTTTAAGACCTGGATTGGTAATTTGGAGCACACACATTCATGGCAAAAGAAAAGAAATTGAGGCTTTAAAATGTGTTTGAACTGCTCCTCTCTGATGGTGTAACCCGACTGCAACCCAACCTTCCAACATGGCTGATACGTATCCACACAGACTCTCTTCTCACGCGTAGCTGTACCTCAGATTCATGGATATCCCACGAGAAGATTACATACGTGATCCACGTACGGCGAGAACACAAAAGTTTATCCTGAAAAGCGCACAACGAGTGGAAGCCGACGAGCGCTGCTGCAGATCTGTATGAAATCAGGAGCACATTTTGGATGAGATGTCGCTTGAGGACTCGTTGAACTCTTACATCATCTCAACCAGAGGGTGCCGGGCCGGAGAGATCGCGGCCTCCAGGCCGAAGTTGCTCCACTGGAAGCAGAACGCACGCTGTTTGCATTCGTAATACACTCCTCTTAAAACTACAGTTTGTCTGTGTGTGTTTTTCAGTTCTCATGGGCAAGAATTCAGTCAGCGTGTCCTCCCAGAGATGTTCGTCCGGTGCGGCTTTGACCTCCCGACCTCGTCAGGAAATGTCTTTTCTTCTTTTTTCTTTCTGACACCCGACCCCCAAAGCAATCTGACACGGGGCTCTCCGGAAGGTCCGCCCGCCGTCCTGCCGACCCAAGGCCCGTCGTCCACCGGCTACGTGACGAACGGGATCAAACCTGATGACGTACCAGCTTCAGTGTGTGTGTGTGTGTGTGTGTGTGATTGAGAGCAGGCGACAGATGCCAGGAGCCGACGTTGTGTGTCGATGGAGGTCAAAGTGTGCGCGTGTGGATGGAATAAGACGCAGCGCTCCGGTGGGCCTTCGCGAGCGTAAACAACGCGGCTTTTGACTCCTCGCATTTGGTCGCCAGCGAAGGCCGCTGAGGATTAGATTGCTTATTATTATGTGTTTTCAGTCCCATACAAAATGTTCTGTTTTTGTCCCTGGACGTGCACCATGTCACCGAACGCTTCCCCGCTTCATGCTTCGTATTATATGATATTATTGCATATATTTTGGCTACGTCGCTGAGGGACCCTCGGCCACTGCTCCCAACATGGGATTCATGGTCTTCGTGTTGCTGCGCCGCTTTCTGTTTGAACTCGCAGCCTTTGTGTTATAAATACAACGCGTTTGTTTCAGACGGCCTGAAATAACCGGACGGGTGATGAGACAGTGAGAACTCGCAGGAGGCCACTCAGTAAAGTCAGCGCTGGGCGGTAGGCCGGGTATCACATTTCGTTACGGTTACGGAGTTTTTCACGTACGGTCGTGCGAGCGCACGACCGACGTTGCTCTTCGACAGGCAGCAGGATTTATTATTACACCTGATCACCGAGCGCGCAGCGGTCGGAGCTACTTTGATTGAGGTCACGGTCATAACCTCATAACAACGATGAAACACCGGCACCACAACAAGCTAAACGAGTATGTGATTTAATATATCGTGTAAAAGCAGCAAATTAGTGCGGAATGAAAGAAAACGTTCTCGACGTAATCGTTTGACCACAATTAATGTGAAACGAAAGTCCTGCCGAGGTGTCATGACGGGAGGGGCAGCGGGTAGAGCTGACGTAGCAGCGACTGGTGAAAACAGAACTGTTCCGGTGGTTTAGTCCTTCCGGGATTCCAGGTAAGTTGCCGAGCTTCCTATTCGTCACGGGACTTTCCGTGTGACATACCGAGCCTCCTCGTCCAGGAAGTTTGTGATTAAGCGCTGAGATCGGATTCCGGGTGATGATGATTTCACTTTTTAGCTTGCAGGGCTGCAAAGTGCCCCCCCTCCCCCCCACCTCCCAGCGTGTGACACGCTGCCCCGAACAGCACATTTCTAATGGAAAGCTGTAATCACCCGCCCACACCGCTGCAGTCAGCTGCTGCCCGGGGGGGGGGTGAGACGGGGGGGGCAGGCAGGCAAACTGCTTGCATTCCAGTCTGAGGAGAAAATAAATATCTACTCTTCTCGCTCCTGTAGCAGGCATTAAATAGCACTCTTGTTTCTGTCTCCATAAAAGGGGGCTCCCGTTTCCTCTATGGAAGGCTTCGCTGCGTTAACAGGGGGGGCGGTCGCTGCTGAGGGGGCTCCACTCAGTTGCGTCAGCTCAGCACTTCGGCCGTTGAAGTGGAATCGGAGCCAGCTGGGACAAGTGACGGTTTAGTGCGTCGGCCTGTGATCTCTGTATATGGTCAGGATTCTTGGAGCACAGGGGAGGTTTTCTCACGAGTCCGGGAGGAGGAGGAGGAGGAGGAGGAGGAGTTGGGGGGCTAAGGGGGGTTTGCCAAGTGACCAAGCCTTATTAGGAGTGCCAAAACTTGATTTTTTTTAGGGCATGCACTCCTTTTTACAGGAGCTTCCCACTCCTGTGACCCCGTGACCCCACAGCCCCACGGCCTCAGCTGCTTGGCCGAGGAGCCGCGGGTTCACCCGAGGTCTCGCTGCCTGTCAAGTTATTGGGTTGGAGGGTTGGAGCAGGGCGGGGCCAGGCTGAAGACAGTGGGCGGGCCTGACCCATTTTTTGGTCGCGCAACCGCGGCTTCCGGGTGTGTGTGTGTGTGTGTGTGTGTGTGTGTGTGTGTGTGTGTGTGTGTGTGTGTGTGTGTGTGTGTGTGTGTGTGTGTGTGTGTGTGTGTGTGGCTGATTGACTAATAACTAGTCTCTATTCACAATATGGCCGAGAGGCATCAAAAGATGTGCGATTACACCAGACTGATTTTTAAAAAAAATGTTTAGATCAGCGAATCAAGAGACGGGCGATTTAACGGAGGTGGATGTGAGATGAGGAAAAACAAGCTTGCAATGTTGTGGGCTCCCATGCGTGAATGAAGGCCGAGTGACAGCCCGTTTGTCTCAGCAGCTCATTAGCTCCCTTAAACCTTTCATTATAACCACAAGGAATCAGCGACGCCAATGATTTCCAGAAAATGTGTTTTTTCATACTTTAACACTTTCATAATCAAACTAGCTTTGATTACGAAACTGTCACTTTCTGCCTCCGCCCGCCAGAATCCGGCCGCGAGCTCCGAGGATACGTTCCCACCTCGGGGTGGGGGGGGGGGGGGGGGGGGGGGGGTGAGCTCACACGGAATGACGAGGTCTAGACGCTGGATATTGGTGCAATGCAGAGCCAACCCGTTCCACATGGGACGCTGACCAAGGAAAATGTGCATAAAGTGTAACCTCAACAAGCTCACATTTGGAACAAGGCCGTTGTAGGAAAAGCAATGAGGGCGTGCAGCTCCTTTTGCTTTTGTTCCTGCACCTCCCGCCATGAAAGAAGTGGCAGTTTGAAGCGGATCCTCATACGCTCCTTTAACGAAGGTCAGGG
Source organism: Gasterosteus aculeatus (assembly GCF_964276395.1). Taxonomy (NCBI): domain Eukaryota; kingdom Metazoa; phylum Chordata; class Actinopteri; order Perciformes; family Gasterosteidae; genus Gasterosteus; species Gasterosteus aculeatus. The sequence goes on from NC_135699.1 coordinate 4,565,415, forward strand.
CGACACACATTGCACCTAGTGTGCTGCTCTTTGTTTCCTTGTTCCTGCCACTCCCATCACATCTGGCTTTATTCCACGCCAACACACACACACACACACACACACACCAGCAACACTTGCGAATGTGAATTTCCACAAGGTCACTGAGACTGGAGCCTGTCCAAAGTCAACAGTGAGCATAACACATGGCCAACTGCCATTTCTGTGCTCTTTGTAGAGGAAAAAAAGGAAAACATTGTTGTTGTCAGTGACGAGGACGTGGCCTCAAAAAGCAAACCGATAGCCGGTGAAGCTTTTTGAGTTTGAGGCTCCACTTACAGGCCGTCACACAAATATTCGTTAAAGGTCATTTTCTTTTATCCTCCGGCTGCGATGCGTCACACATGTGACTGCTGACCTCAATTTTAACCACGGATGAGGAATTGAAAACAAAAGAATAGTGGTAAGTGAGGGCAATGTGCCGCGAGTGAACCCTCCCCTCATAAACACACTGTGGCAAACCAGGGGGAGGAACAAAGCACTTGGGGCGGAGCCCCAAGCTCCGGTTGGGGGAGGTGATAAGGGGGATTTATTATCCTGTGCAGGTGCTCCAGCCACTGGGAACGTGGCACTGGTCACACCTGCGGCCTATCTGGTAATCAGAGCAGACCCTAGATAAGGAGAGGAGAAGAGACCGGACGGGGCCAGTCGTCGGAGAGGAGGTAACCCCCAGGACTCACTACTCTACTCTACTCTACTCTACTCTACTCTGCTCCTAACAGGACAAGGAAGCGGGCGCCACGTAGGAGGAGACGCCACATATTTCAGTTTGGAAGCCGGTTGGAAGAGCCGTAGTTTTTGACCTTTGCCATTAAAAGGACCCTTTTTGTTTGCATTTGCTGTCTGAGTTTCTTATTTTACGCCCGAATCTGGCCTCACTCCCCCTGGGTTACCACATTTTGGTGGAGAATGCGGGCGTGACGGTCTGTCGCTAAAGATTCAGGCTAAAATAGGTACTCCGAGAGAGACACGGAGAACCATGGAGAATGCACTGACACAGCTCATCCAGACCCAAACCCAGCAGGCCCAGAGTCTTCAAGCCTTACAGGACGCCATCACTACTCTTGGACGGCATCTGGTAAAGCCAGAGGGGCCTACGGAACCCAGTAAAGTTCTCACCAAGCAGACCGGTGAGGATGACATTGAGGCCTACCTAGAGGTTTTTGAAAGGACTGCAGAGAGGGAACGTTGGCCTAGAGCACAATGGGCAGGAATTCTAGCCCCTTTTTTAATTGGCGAAGCTCAAAAAGCCTGCCGGGACCTTTCCCCCGCTGACGTAAACCAGTATGGGGCATTGAAAGCTGCGATTTTGGCCCATTATGGACACAACCTGCAGACGAGGGCCCAACAGTTCCACGCCTGGGAGTATGACGCTGCTGCCCCAGTGCGGCCGCAAATTGCAACGCTGATGCGATTGACACGCAGTTGGTTAACCTCGGGGGAGGGGCCTCCAGCGATTGACAGAGTTGCCATGGATCGCTGTATCAGAGCCTTACCCGGGGGTGCCAAACGACACGCTTCTCAAAGCTGCCCAGAGACAGTAGATGCCCTAGTGACGCTGTTGGAGAATCACCAGGTCACGGTACAGTTGATGCAAAGCGGTAGGCCACCCAGCCAATCGGACCCCAGGAGAGACAGGCAGAGGCTGAGGAAGAGCGACACGGAGGCACTGGGCCCAAGCCCGAGGCCCCAAGGGGGTCCGCCCCAGCCATCCCGCCAGCGCCGCCCCTTTGTGAATCCGGACCGGCGAAAATGCTTTGCCTGTGGACAAGAGGGCCATATAGCGTGGAATTGTCCGGGAGAAGACATTCTGATGCCTACGGCGGGCTCCTCCGACTCCCCACGGAAGGCCGACAGCTATCTTACCACGTGCTGGGCTCATGAGGGCGCAAGGGCCCCAAAGCTGCCGGTCAGAATAGGGACCCAGGATGCTGAAGCCCTACTCGACTCCGGCAGTGCGGTCACCCTCCTACGGCCCGGGTTGACCTCTGGCCCCAGGGGACCCCCCATCCCAGTCTCCTGTGTCCACGGGGATTCACGTGAGTATCCCACGACCCACATTAAGGTCCAGACCACCAGGGGCACATTTGAGGTTGTTGCGGGCTTAGTGGAAAATCTGCCGGTACCAGTGCTGATTGGGCGGGACTGCCCGATATTCTGGCGTTTGTGGGCATGCAGGACTGCTGGCCACCGAAGAAACTGTCCCACCAAGAAACCTGGTAGGGACCAGAAAGTCAAGGTGGCACATGCCTGTGCAGCCCCATCTAGCCCAACCACGTCATCTGCAGAAGGGACAGAGGAGGAGGCCCCGGCCCCAGCGGAGGCCCCGGCCCCAGCGGAGGCCCCGGCCCCAGCGGAGGCCCCGACAAGGAGGGATCCCCGACTAACTGAAGGGTCTTCGAACGAGGTTTTTTCGGAGTTCCCACCGGCAGAAGAGGCATCTTCCACCAGGCCCGGGCAGTTTGGGACGGCCCAGTGGGAGGACCCTAACCTGGAACAAGCGCGACAGAACCTGGCTGTGGTCGAGGGAGAACCGGTGGCGGGGGTAAGTGCTAGCACCTTTCCACACTTTTCAATCAAGAATGGCCTCTTGTATAGGGTGGCAAAGCTGGAGGAACGGGTGGTGGAACAGTTGCTAGTCCCCAAGCGCTATATTAACAAAGTGTTGTACCTAGCCCACTCCCACCTGTTGGGAGCTCATTTGGGGGTGGAGAAAACCTACGACCGAGTCCGGGAGCGCTTCTACTGGCCGGGGGTGAAGAAGGCGGTCCAGGATTATTGCCAAATCTGCCCACAATGCCAGAAGACGGCGCCGAAGGTAAACTACCAGAATCCACTAATACCACTACCAATAATCGACATCCCATTCCAGAGGGTAGCCATGGATATAGTAGGCCCCTTGCCGAAGTCCAGTAGGGGGCACCGGTTTATCCTGGTTATCATGGATTATGCCACCCGGTACCCAGAGGCGGTCCCGTTACGCACCGCAAGTGCTAAAGCGGTGGCGAGAGAATTATTCCTTCTCTTTAGTAGAGTTGGGATTGCAAAGGAAGTCCTTACTGACCAGGGAACCTGTTTCATGTCTCGGGTGATGAAGGAGATGTGTAAACTGCTGAAGGTGAGCCAAATACGAACCTCTGTCTACCACCCACAGACGGACGGCCTGGTAGAACGTTTCAATAAAACCTTAAAACAAATGCTAAGGAAGGCTATTGACGTGGAGGGGAAAAACTGGGACCAACTAATCCCCTTTGTCTTGTTCTCAATCCGCGAAGTGCCCCAGGCGTCCACAGGGTTCTCACCATTTGAGCTGCTGTATGGACGGAGACCCAGGGGCATGCTGGACCTGGCCAAAGAAGCATGGGAGCAACAGCCATCAGCCCATCGCTCCGCCATAGAGTATGTCGACCAGATGCAGGACAGGATGGCTAAGGTATGGCCCCTGGTGCGGGAGCATATGCAACAAGCCCAACACGCCCAAGCCAGAATCTATAACCGTAGAGCTCAGCTACGGGAGTTCCAGCCGGGAGAGTTTGTCTTGGTCCTGATTCCAACGGTGGAATGCAAATTCCTGGCAAAGTGGCATGGACCCTATGAGGTGATCGAAAGGGTGGGGGAGGTGAATTATAAGGTGAGACAACCGGGAAGGAGGAAAATCTGCCAAATATATCACATTAATCTGTTGAAGAAATGGCACGCCCCTGACAGTGTTCCGATGGCCGCACTAACCACCGAAACCCAAGATCGTGTCCCCTCACAGGTACCTCTGGGCCCCCATCTGAGTCCGACCCACCGGCAAGACATGGTGGAACTAACTGGGCAGTTCAAAGATGTTTTTTCAGACATGCCGGGAAGGACCACGGTGATTAACCACGACATCATCACCGAACCTGGGAAAAAGGTGAGGCTCCGACCCTACCGCATACCAGAGGCAAAAAGGGAGACCATCAAAGAAGAGGTGAGAAGGATGTTGGAGATGGGCGTTATTGAGGAGTCACACAGTGCATGGTCCAGCCCGATTGTGTTGACTCCAAAACCCGACGGCAGCGAGAGATTCTGCAATGATTTTAGAAAATTGAACGAAATCTCAAAATTTGACGCTTACCCCATGCCGAGGGTTGATGAGTTAATAGAGCGATTAGGCCCAGCCCGGTTTGTGTCCACGCTCGACCTCACTAAAGGTTACTGGCAGGTTCCCCTCACAGAAACCGCCAAAGAGAAGACAGCGTTTGCTACCCCAGAAGGCCTGTACCACTATAGAGTCCTGCCCTTCGGAGTCCACGGAGCGCCAGCTACGTTCCAAAGAATGATGGACCAGGTGCTCCGACCTCATCGGGAGTATGCAGCGGCCTACCTAGATGATGTGGTCATACACAGCCCCGACTGGACCACCCATGTAGGCCACCTGAAAGCTGTCCTGGGAAGCCTACGGAGAGCTGGCCTGACCGCCAACCCAAAAAAGTGCCACCTTGGCCTGGAGGAGGCGGAATACCTCGGCTACACCATTGGGAGAGGCAGTGTGAGACCCCAATCCCGGAAAGTGGAGGCCATTGCCACCTGGCCTAAGCCAGCCACGAAGCGGCAAGTAAAAACGTTCCTCGGCCTGGTCGGCTATTATCAGTGCTTTATACCCCACTTTGCTACTATTGCAGCCCCTTTACACGAGATGACGAAAAACAGCCACCCACACCAGGTCCTCTGGAGCACCGAAGCTGAGGCAGCCTTTACAACCCTTCGGAGGGCCCTGTGCACCGAGCCAATTTTAAGCACCCCTAATTTTGAGGACACATTCATCGTCCATACAGATGCCTCTGGATCAGGGCTTGGAGCCGTGCTGTCCCAGGTCAGAGGAGGAGAAGAACACCCAGTGACCTATATCAGCCGTAAGTTGCTAAAGCATGAGATCAATTATTCAACGTTGGAGAAAGAATGTTTGGCAATAAAATGGGCCCTGACAAAGCTGCGGTATTACCTCCTGGGCAGAAAATTCACCCTGGTAACGGATCACGCACCACTGAGATGGATGTCTACAGCCAAAGACACTAATGCACGAGTTACACGGTGGTTCCTCGAACTGCAAAACTTTAATTTTTCTGTTGAGCACAGGTCGGGAAAAGCACATGGAAACGCAGACGCCTTGTCCCGGAGGGAGGAATGCTATCTCGTTGACGCTCCTAGCCCCAACCTGGAGCTGGTGGAGGGGGTGTGTGGCAAACCAGGGGGAGGAACAAAGCACTTGGGGCGGAGCCCCAAGCTCCGGTTGGGGGAGGTGATAAGGGGGATTTATTATCCTGTGCAGGTGCTCCAGCCACTGGGAACGTGGCACTGGTCACACCTGCGGCCTATCTGGTAATCAGAGCAGACCCTAGATAAGGAGAGGAGAAGAGACCGGACGGGGCCAGTCGTCGGAGAGGAGGTAACCCCCAGGACTCACTACTCTACTCTACTCTACTCTACTCTACTCTGCTCCTAACAGGACAAGGAAGCGGGCGCCACGTAGGAGGAGACGCCACATATTTCAGTTTGGAAGCCGGTTGGAAGAGCCGTAGTTTTTGACCTTTGCCATTAAAAGGACCCTTTTTGTTTGCATTTGCTGTCTGAGTTTCTTATTTTACGCCCGAATCTGGCCTCACTCCCCCTGGGTTACCACAACACACACACACACACACACACACACACACACCTTCGTACTGCACCGGGCCCCCGGACTGAGCCCTCTGAAATCCAAACAAACATTCCACACTCCGTTCCGCAGTAACGCGGCCAGCGTGTGCTACCCGAGCCGTCGCTGCAGGCAGCCGGTTGCCTGGTGTTGTGTAATAACCCCCCCCCCCCCCCCCCCCGCGCTCCTCCAACCGACAGACGCACTGTTGTCCTGGGAAATCTTTTTTTTTTTTTTTTTTGGACTGCCAGAATAAGGGAAGAAGAAGCAGTGCTTTCATAGTATACAACACCTCCGCCACCACGGCAACAGAAGTTGGGAGAGTTTAACAGAACCCAAGCGTCGCGTGTTCGCGGTTTGGAACTTTCTCTAGAAAACATTAACATACACATTTTTATCAGGTGGCTCGGCGTGTTTCCGCGACATTATGACCAGCAAACGGGTTCTTTACAGGAGTCATAAAACGCTTCATCGGCTTCAAGCCAAAATTTAGGAGAGACCATTTTCCCTCCCTAAATTTTGCAATAATTATTACAGCTTATCGTCACACATTTACTTGTTACTTAATCTCTCTTTGTTCCCTATTGGCAAACCCAAAAATGGAGGCCTTGCATGCACATCCTTGTGTAGTAATCACATAATTCCCTTTTGTCACTAGATGCCTGACTGCGCTTGCAGGCGTTGCGGTTGCGTAATCAACGATGTTGAAATGCTGCTGGCAGAGATGTTTCTTCACGCTTTGATTTATTGTTTTGGCCTGTTTGAGATGACGCGTTTGAGATGGACGGTTCCCGAGATGGCGGTTCACATGACTCCCCTCTTTCAAAACCTCTGGTGTACAAGGTCTCGTCTCCACCCGGGAAACCCACTCTCGCCGCACAGCGGCGTCCGGTGTCGCGAGAAGGGGGGGGGGGGGCCTGCTGCTGCTGCTGCAATGAACTCACAAACAACTGCATTTGTGGTATTTTTGTCGCCCCTTACATCACGGCTGTGACTTAACTCCCTGTTTGGCAAAGGGAGGCTGAGCAGCGTGTGTGTGTGTGTGTGTGTGTGTGTGTGAGAGAGTGGACGCCTCTGTCCGTCCACGGCTAATCTGGCATTGTGCTGCAGCAGACGGCATAATATTTAGGGCCGCACGCTCAAGGACCTCTTGTGGTTGCCGAGACTCACACTTTCTCAAAACAACATTTTCATTCTGCCGCTACTCTCGACCCGTTCATTCAGTCCGCCGACACAAGCGAGGCCGCTGCAGACCAGCCTGAAGGAGATCCGGGCCGAGTGCTGGTGTCCCACTGGAAGCCTTGAGTACTCAGCAATTTGCCAGGTGTCATCGGTGAGGTGTAAGCGGCTACAAGGGCTTGAAATTGCATGAATGGGAACATACGAGGGCCCTCGTGGTGTAACGGAGGACTGTAGATCCGTGAACCAAGGATTGATTGCAACAGTTTAACGTCAACCGTTTGAAATACAGTTTTACCAGCAATCGGAAATGCAGCTACGCTGACTGTTAACGGGCAAATGTAAATAATGTCCTGTGTTCATACATCAAAATGTACTGATGGTGAAAAACCTTTCACAGCAACCATGAAAAGACATGTGAAAGGAAACAATGAGCTGTTTACGATACCTCTAAACGGCTTATAACATCATTACTGACCAGATTAGGTTTTTAATCCTTACAAATCCAATCTTATATTTCTCCAATAACACTATTGATTGCTGTATACAAGTACAACATTTAGAGTGTTGTTCAGTTCAGAGTGGTTGGGATGATTCCTTTTTTTTTGGACGGATCTGGGAAGTTGGAGACAACAAAGGATCTGTATCTGCCAATATGGATCATCAATGGGAAAGTTGGAAACTTTCCATGGTAATATACAGGAATTAATGGGGATACATTTGGCATTTTTTGGGGCAATTTAACTGTATTTTTGTCATATGACAAAAGTATATTTTGTTTTGCATGGAAACAATTCTACTTTATTTTACTCCATTTGTCCGTAGAACTTTATTAGTAGAGCAGTGGAACTTTAACTTTATAGAACCGCAAACATGAACGTTGAATAAAATAGTGTATTCCCTAAACTCCACTGCTAAATGTAGATGAATCAAGCTTCTGGTTTTAATGTTGTTCCCTGAATCCTAAATCAGGTCTACGTCAACATCGGCTTGAGAGAAAAGACAATCTGGTTTACAATAGAGAAACAGCATGTGCTGCATTCGGTACATCTTTAAAATATAGTTCGGGATTATGTTTTTATTACTTAGCCTTTAATTTGCTGTAATCAATTTTTACTTTATATGTCGCCCAACTGTGGACACACACATCGTACTCTCACTGCAGTGAAAAGTTTACCTTCTGCATACAAATAAACTCTGTATTAAAATGAACATTGCTTCAGTTTACCAAGTAATCTACAGGTTTAGGTTTACGTTTCTGGCAGACAATGTTCCCAACAAGCTCGGGTTTCCCTTTCCATTCAACTGGGGGAGGAGGGGCCCCCCAGTTCTGCTGGAACTTCCGGAAATATTCCGCCCCTTTGCAGCTCTAATCATCAATGACTAGCAATAAGTGTGTGCGGCGAAGAAATGTGATCAGTGGTCTTCCAAATTGATATGGTGTCCCTCTTTTTCTTTTGTGCTCATCCAATCCGAACGGGGGGGGGCGGGTTTCATGAGCCGCGGCGCCACTGGACATCTCTGTACGACGACGTATCGGCCAGCTTGATGATCGTGCATAATTGCAGGATAATTATTTTACAATTTAAGGCCTGATTTGAACGTCTTCCAGGCTCTCCTTCCAGGCGTCAAATATAAACAACAGAATAAATGTTCTGATAAATAACCGAGGTGTGTAATTTAGCCTGTGCTTTGCTTTCTTCTGCTTACATGTCAAAGTGTCGGTGTGTCCCGCTGCGCTGCAGGTGCAAGTGCCTACAGGTTATTGAGATGCCGTTTGAACCCACCGGGTACCAGCACAAGGATGCTGAAATGTGATTTAGTGATCAGCAGATCAGAGGTTGAGATTGAACCCACAAGTTGTTCTTTTCTTAAGCTGCTCCATTTTCTTCTAACACAGGGTTACACCAGGACACACACACACACACAGACTCACGTCAATGGAATTTCACCAAAGTTTGAGGCTAACTTGTTTTTCAATGTCTGACATTCCTCTGAATCTCTTAAAGTCAAGTCGCACTTTAGAGGCGTGGATACGGTGGAGGCTGCAGGTCAACAGGTTCTGCGTGTGCGTGTGCACGACCTAGAAAGTCGGTGAACGCAGTGAAAGCAGTGGGGGCTGCAGTGGCCCGAAGCTAAATCAGGACCAGGCCACTCCCTGCCCAGCTCTATTTACCCCAGCAGCCGCTTCCAACCAGTTTGAATGTATGTGAACAACTGCGTGGAGAATTCAGTGTGCCCCCCGCGCCCCCGCCCCCCTCGTTACCCTTTGAGATAACACTGATTTTTACTGTTTTTTTCAACAAATGATTTGTCACTACATTGCGCCGTATTTATCCGCCAGCCTCTGGCTTCCCGCACGTGTTCTATCAAACAGCGCTCGCTCTTCCTGTAGATGTTTGCCAAGCCACAAGCTGGTTACGCAAGAGTGGTTTTTAATCTGCGCTCCTTCATATTCTTGTCGCTCTTTGAATGGCTTTGAGTCCTGGTTTACTTTTCCAAGAATGCAGTGTCTTTTTTTTTTTTTCTGTTTCTGTCACGCCAATCCGCAGGAGATCTGGTAATGACGGCCTGCAGCGCACAGGTGGAACAACGCGGCCTCCGGTGTGCGCCGTGGCCACACGCGCACGGTTGGACCGTAATGCCCGACAGCCTGCACTTCTCAGCAGGTGTGTGTGGTCCCGACCTGAACCCAACATAAGCCTGACCTCAGCCCCCCCCCCCTCACCCCGCCCTCCCTTGGGCTCTGCAGGCCTCCTGGAAGCTTCCCCAAAATACTTGTTGGGGGTTGGTAGTGTGTCGTCTTGGACACAAACCAGGTCTCTGCAGTACCGTACTTACTCGTCCCTCATCCTTCAATGACTGCCCCCCCCCCCCCCCCTCGGCTGGGATGGGGGTTCCAGGTAACAGAAGAGCCCTGTCTGTTTTCCGCTCTTGTTTGCCAAGAGACGAACCAGAGTGACACAAATGGAGCCGCAACCTTTCCGTCAATCCAGCCCTCCCACGTGCTGCCCCCCCCCCCCCCCCCCCCCCCGCGTCTCCCCCTCTCCTCGCGCACACTGACCTACTTTGCTCCTGACCTGTTTACGCACAGCGGGAGCCGCTCAAGTCGATCAGGGAAAACCGGGGACGCGGCAAAACTACTCGGAGGAAGTTCATGTTTACCAAGTAACTCCAAAATGGATTGGGTAAAAAGTGTTCAGTATGGGAACGTGCATCGGTGTGTGTGTGTGTGTGTGTGAACATTGTGAAGGGCATTGATGCGTCAGCCTCAAAAAGGTGCTTTGTTTGCAAGCTCAGATCAAGTTAGTGCACCGGGTTACCCCCCCCCCCCCACCTCACCCACTCTCCTCCCTTTGCTCTTAATCTCGTTATGTATGACCCCGCTGTTGGTCAAATGGATCAACAGACCATCTGTGTGTGCGTGCTCATTCATCAATCCCTTTTTTAGGGGCCATTTGTGGAATAAATCCAGTACAATTACATACAATGTGTCAAGAGGGTGAGATTATTGACTATTGATCTCAGGTGTCTAATCATCCCCATGCGTGCTGTATATAGTCTGTAATAATATGGCATCGTAGGGCCTGTGAGTCTGGACTTTAATACCTTTTTAAAAGCAAATATATTGATATTTTGTCCACACACATGAGACCAGATATTGACTTCATATTGATTTTTCTGATTTTAACGAATGAATAAATGCACCAGACTCTTCCTTTTGTTCTTTTATTTCCCTTTAACCACTTTTGTCGAAGCACCAACGGTCAACATTGGCATGGAGGTCTTTGGGCAAACGCTGGGTGGGATGTTTGACTTACTCTTAGTTGGGTCTTTTTATGTGCGGTTTGTGCCGCTCTCTTTGGGCCGGGGGGGGGGGGCACGTCCTCTTGTCTATGTAGGCCAGCGTCTCACTGCTCAGTGGGATCATGTTTGACCCTTTTATCCAATTTCAGAGAATACACTCAATGTCAGTGTACCTCAATTTCTGTTCTCGCCACGCGCTGCGGCTCCCGTCTGCTGGTAGAAGTAGGCCAGTGTTACATCAGACTTGCTCGCCAAGGGAGTCTGCTGGCGAAAGTGTGTCATTGCGAAGCTCCTCTTGTTGCGGATTAGTCTTTAATGCCAAAAAAAACACAAAAAAATAGTGTCCCGTGGGGAACGGTAAGCTCTGCATGAGCGCCATCTCTACACAATGGAAACCAGTTTTGCCTTGAGGTACGCTTACGGGAACAGGGCACGTCCTTTATGATACGGAATACTGTTAAATAATCTTTCTAATTGTCCTCAAGGATTATAAAAAACGCAGATTACAGCCAAGGACGGCTGTAAAGCATCATGGCTCTAATTTATTCTGTCTGGTTACCGACGGTGATTCATTCTCTTACGTCAGTGACGGATCAGTAACGTGTTACCTAACTGGCGGTTCCTGCATGATGGCGATGGAGCGCGATGAGTCGATGCCAGGTCCTAAGCGGCGCCCGCAGACCGCCATCGCAGTCGCTGTTTTCTGACAGATGGCTGCTCGATACCAGCGTTGGTTTGCGAGCTGCTCATTAGGTCACGGGGAACGCTCGTCGGATCCCATCAGGTGTTGTTGTGTTAAACCACACTGAAAGAACCGAGAATGACAGGGACATTTTCATGATATGTTGATAGCGTCAACATTGTTTTATTTTCGATCTTGAAATGCTCCCATCTTCCACAATGAACATTAGTGTCTTTACATACATATTCATGTCAAAAGCGAGCGATGGTAATGACTAACCACCACCCATCTCTAAAGACCACACTATCTTCACCCACTTTTTTTCTTTTTCTTCCCTCCTCGTCTTTTTGCAAAACCACAAACGGTACTGATTAATACACACTGATAAAAGGTGGTGGGGGAATGGGGCAATTACATGTCATCACAGTCAATTGGAGAGAAAGACAGTGTAGAGAAAACGAAACACACCTTGACAAAAAAAAATATAAAACCAATGAAATAAACATTACAGTGTAGTTCAAGAGGGAGGGGGGGACACTTTACATTTATACACAATCATCAAAAAGCCAAATGGTACATAGACCTTTGCTAAAATGGGATTCTGTGCAGGCGATTCATCGCCGTCTGGCAGCAGAACCACCACCACGAAGGGATGAAGGCCGCCTGAAATGATTAATGGCGGCACGAGGGAGGCCCTTTTATTCACAAATTGAATGTCGGATTTTCAGCCCTGGCACAAATTGGTGGAATTAGATCATTTTGGTTTTTTATTAGCTTTAGTTTCCCAACAACCCCTCCATCTGGGAGCCAATGGGAACCTCTGGGCTCATGCTTGGTCGAAATGCAAAAAAACAAATCAAATCTATGTGCAGCAGCCCCCCTCCCGCCCGAAGCACCCTACACCGCCATTACAAGCTCGCGGCCGCGGGATGAGTCATAAAAAGGTCTGTACATGTTCTCCGTCTATGTTCCTGAGGCCTTTTTGACAGCGATGGTCGTGTGGGAAAGAGGAAATAAATACACTGGGCCAGGGAAGGGCAACAACAACAAGATATGGTCGATAAAGCTCAAAAAAAGTAGAGGCTTGCAGCCTGCAGCTGGTGAGTTCCACCAAATGTGTAAAGGCTGGTTAAAGGTTAAGCAGTCCGAACATTTTACCGAGGCCCTCGCATCAGGAAACGCGTTGTCCGTTTCAGTGCTGCTGTCGCGCCGAACCGGACCGTTTCCGTGTAAACAGGGCATTAAAAAACTGGCAATGCAAGGCAGAACAATCAAGTAAGAGGCGCTTTTTAACAATTCTAATGAGTCCCGTAGCAAACAGCGGACAAAGGTACGTCAATTGTGATTCATAATGGGATGGTCGCTTTTATTTAAAAAAGAACTTCTTTTTTTTAACCATTGCAGGTCTCACGTTTTTGTTGAATTTGTATTCAAAATTGTTGGTAAAATATATATTTATAATACACATATTCATAAATCACAGTAATATACAAACCAAGTGCTTCAAAAAAATAAAGGTGACTGCAAAATTGAGTGAAATGATGGAGATGGCTGGGGAGTGTGGGTCGGTAGAGGTAGGGTCTGGGAAGAGGTATGGAACTCGATGTTTGTAGTGTCAGTGTCTCTTTGGTCGAGGGAATGTCCCCAGTGTACATTTGCATTAGATTAAGGCAGATAGCCACACATGTGTATGCTTTGTTTACAATTACATATTCACCAAATTTGTAGTACTGATAAAGCTCAGAACTTTTCCTCGTCCTGCATTCTTGTTTGTGATCAAAACGTCCATATGCTCTGCTGTTTTTTTAGGAACGCCGTTCCATTCCTCCTCTCATCGCATAAAAAAAAGTGCTTCTGTAAGTATGTAGAGGATGTAAGAAATGACAATCTGTACAATATATACAAATATGATACAGCCCCACAAGACGTCCAGCCTTTTTTGGGGACGTTGGGCATAAGGAAATAGAGCAGTCCCAGGGGCTCGGGGGAGGGGGTGTTGGGTTATGGGGCAAAGGCATGATGGCGGGGTAGTTCAGGGCATTTACTGCAGCACTTGTAGCCTAATCTCGCCTCTTGTTCCGTCGCCCCCCCATCTCCTTTTTCCCACTCTCTGTCCTGCCCCCTTCCGCTGAGGCTGCCTGCCTGAAGCCTCTGACCGGGCTCTCTTGCGTAATGTTCTGCAGCGACATGAGGGACAGGTAGGGGTGCTGGGGCAGGGGGGGCGGCGTGGCAGGCGGCGGGGTCGTCGGGGATTCTCGGCCCTCGCAGTTGCCTCCGCTGCTCATGGCTCGGTGCTTGAGCCGCAATTTGTGGGGCAGCGCCGTGCCCTTCACCTCCACCTGGGGATCCCGGCCCGGGGCCTGGGAGGTGGGGGGCGGAGGCGAGGCCGGAGGGTGCAGGCTGCTGACAAGTTGGCCGTGGTAGTCGACCGTGCCTGAGGAAGAGGAGGGTGGGAACTCTTCGTCGTCCGTAGACGCGTCTTTGTCGGAGCTGGATGACGTGTCCTTGGGGTGCGACGGGCCTCGGTAGTAAGCCCCGCCCCCGTGCCCGCCCTCGTAGGTGAGCACTGGGGGCTCCTCATCTTGGGCACTGAGGTACGAATGGTGGGGCTGCTGATGAGAGTGATACAGGTGGGGGTGGTCGACCCCCTTCACCTGTCTGTGGAGGACCTCTGCAGACGAATGTCTCTCTTGCTGGTGGTGCTGCGGCTGCTGGGCGGGTTGGCAAACCCTGTGCCCCTTTCTCTCTCCGGACTCATCCCGGCCGTCTGACGGCTCATACGCGGGGGAGTGCAACGTCTTCCTCTCCAGCTGCTCCGTCACCTCAGCCAGTGTCTCCGTGGCGCTCTCCGTCATGAACTGGGGCAGCCAACTGGCACACGGCTGGCCGTCGGCGCCATGCTTCTGGGCTGCCGGCACATCGGCGTCCTGGTGCCTCATCAGGGCGTCCACAGGATAGGATGCGCTGCTGGAGCCGTACAGAATGACGCTCCTCTGGGCAGCAGGTGGGTGGGGGGCAGGCTGGCTGACTGTGTTGATGGTGTTCCCCGGCTCCTGATGGGGTTGTTCCTGTTGTTGTTGTTGATGGTGGTGGTGGTGCTGCTGCTGCTGCTGATGGGTGTGATATGCGGCCTCCAGCTCCTGAGAGTGCTGCTGGATCTGGTGGTGAGCGGGCTCGGAGGCCAGACCACGGTGGACGTTGAACATGATCTGGGTGGTGGTGTTGCCGTTGGCAATGTCCATCTCCAGCCGATCTCCTTCCTGTTTGATCTCAAACGGCAGCGGCTCGGGGCTGTCCCTGGAGGAGCCGTCGGACATGTCTGACAGGGAGCCGTGCGGGGAGTACTTCACCATCTGCCTGTGGCCCTCGCCACGTCCGGACTGCTCCGTTTCTGAAGAGTCAGAGTTCATCATCACCTGGGAGCCGCTGGAGTAACCGCTGGAGTAGTACGGGGCCGAGGAGGAGGAGGACGAGCCCCCGTTTTCCGCGTTGCCGCTGCCGCTCATTTGCTGGCTCTTCTCGATGTAGGAGGCAGTGGTTATGAGGCCGAAGCGCAGCTTCAGCTGCAGCAGCTCCGTCTTGAGCCTCACGTTCTCGTCATTCAGGGCCATGACGCGGTTCTCCAGCACCATGTCGTTGAGACGGCGTTTCTCCCGGGAACGCTTGGCCGCCTCGTTGTTCTTGCGGCGTTTCTCCCAATAGCTGGCGTCTTTCTTCTCGTCCGAAATGAACTCGCGCTTCCGCCTGCAGCTCATGCCAGGTTTGGGCTTGGCGAGGCGGCCCATGCGACTCGGACTCCCTTCGGCAGAAGGAAGAGACTCCTCATAGCTGCTGAAGGTCTCGCCGCAGTTGCTGTTCTCTGAGCTTTTGTTTAACGTTTTGAGGGCTGAGGCTAGATTTTCCATTTTTGTCTCGTGGGAGCCAGTTTGAAAAGCTTTTTTTTTGAGGAACGAACCTGGTCACAGGTCAAACGGAGGCGGCGCTCTCACAAAGTTTAACACTAAGTGTCCAAAGTAGCCGAAAAGAAGTAGGAAAGCTGGAGTTCAGCATTAGTAGCCCTCATTGATTCAAATGAAGGGGTTTTGTGGTTCAGTGTCTAGACTCCACTCCTCGACCAACTCAGATCAGACTTTACAAATGTATTTTTTCCCCTCTAGCTTTGCAGCAGTTGGTTTGTCAGAGCTGAGCCGGCGTCCTGGATCCCGACGTGAACGGCAGGAAGTAGGTCAGCCCGTCTACCTCAGAGTGTCAGCCTCTTGGGGAACCTCGTTCTTGCTCCGCCCGTCTGTCTCTGTTCGGTTGACTGCCAGATGAAAGGCTGCAGAGAAGAAAAACAAAAAAAAAGAGGAAAACACACGTTACTCCATGCGGACTTCTGGAGCACCGGTATGCATTTCCATAGCAGACTTAAAATGATGCACTCAAAAGTTATTTTTTTTTAATTTCCTCTCTGTGTTGTTGGTATTTCAGGCTACAGATATCAAAGACCTATTCCTCCGCCCCAACAGCTTTTGTTTTCCGTTTTGGCTTTAACCTTGCCGGCGTCGCCCCTGGCAACCAATGAACGTCCTTCCCGTCTGACCTTCTGACCTATTGATCCGCTCTGTCTGCGGCCCATGACCCCTGACATTTACCCCGGCGTGTAAATGTTGACTTTTGTGAGAGCGTTGAGTTCGTTGGATGATACCGTTTGATCCTCCGGCTTCTAGTGCAACGTTCGAAACCTGTAGGAAAGAACTGAACTCTCTCTGAGGCAGCAAAACAAATCCCAAAGAGGCGAGTCCACGCGTGAAGTTAATGATAACGTAACGCCGCAGCAATTGCATCAGTCTGACACACGCTGAGACCACAGAACTCCGCCGTTGGGGGATCAGCTCTCTTTGTTTGCCTGAGGACTATTCGGGCTCAGAGGGTGAGTCACACGCTGCCAGGGTTCCCTGGATACATTTCACACACAAAAGGAAAAACTACTTCCATAAGGGGGCTTTTTTCCCTGACCCACTACTCAAGCGCCCACCTCCCTCCACCACCCGATACGTTTGTCCTCAGAGGAATGTGGCGGCATTCCTCGCCACAACAACTCGCAATGCCGAATCAATGATGCGGAGTGAGCAGATAAGGGGGGGACAAAGGCAGCGAGCCGCCGCAGGTCAAGGACGAGGAGGGGGGGTTCGGAGGGGCTGGGAGCAGCTGGGAGGTTGGGCACCGACGAATGTAGGTCAAGGACCTCCTGGAAAGAAAGCAGAGGCGAGGCACGGGGGGGCGGGGGGCGGGAATGAAAGGGCCCGTTAACATTTCGGGGGTAGAACACGAGAGGTGCTCTGAGGTCTCATAACCACGGAAAGCTTCCGTAACGAGTCGGATAAGAACCAGAACCATGTGGGGATTATCGGGGCATTACGCTCATTACTAAACTCGAATGGAAGGATCTTTTTTTAAATGCCGAATGGCAAATCCAGACAAAAACTCAACAACTACGTGCACGAGCGCCGTTACACCATCTGAATCCAGAATCCCGTAATCTGGCACAGCGTTTGCACTGGTTGTACTCTGCCTTCCACCATTACGTAACTGCAGGTGTGTCCTGGCAATGAGTAGCGATGTACGAGCGCGTTCTTGGAATAAAACCGTTTTAACGCTTCGACAACTTGGATTAGATTATTTTATTTTTATTTTTCCGCATCGTGTCCTGCTGATCCAGAAACCGGGGACCGTCTGCTCTCTGTACAGACGAGTCGGAGCTGCGTGGCCCGCCGGAACATGGGGGTCAGCAGAGGTGAGACCAGGGAAAGATAACGAAAAAAAAGAAGACAAAAAGGGACAAAGAGGCGCTGAGAACTCGAGAATTGTCTTAATACAGACGGGAAGGGAGAGCATGCAAGGCCGAGACAAAGACGGAGAATCAATGAAGGAGAGTGAAAACAAAGAGAAGGACGCCGAAGAGATTGTATTACAGCTGGATAGGGGTGGGGGGTGGAGGGGGGCAGTGGCGACAATGTTGCTATTGCATCAATAGAAGGGATGGGTCACCCATAGCAACAACAAAAAAAGGGGGCAGAAAGGGCAGCCAATCACATCGACTCTCTCTCTCTTCCATTGGTGGCGAGGAAAACAACACTGGAGAAGAAGACCTGACAGACGAGACCGGGCACTTACGCAAAATGTGGCACATGAATGAACTCCCGTGATTAATGAAGCGCCCCCCCCCCCCCCCCCATCTCCCGCGTGAATGAGCGTGAATCGCCCCCCCCCCTTCAAAACACACAGTGCCAGAACACACAGTGCCGCTCCTCAAGAGCTCTGTGTTCCGTGACCTGCGTGCACTCTGTCCGATCCATCATGCGCTCGTCACGCGTCGTCGTCGTCGCTCTCCGTGGCACTTGTGGAATGATGGCTCAGTTAAAAAAAAAAGACTTGCTGCTGGCATAACCCCCAAAAAAACGCAGGACCCCGCAAGAGTTTCAATGTGGCGATGAGCACTGGAAACGGTGGACCGAGTCCCCCCCTTCTTAAAATAAAATAGGGATGCTTCCCCTTTCATGGGTAATGCAATGTGTGGCATGTGCTGCGGGCTTTAGGGGGGTCGATGGGTGGAGTCTACTTTAATTCCGGGTCTTATCTTTACAAAAAAAGAGAAGTGGGGGGGAATCGGGCAGCGCGCCAGCCAGTCCCATCCAGGCTAGATCCTTGATCCCTATCAGTCTCCCAAGAATGGGGAGAATGAGGACATGAATAAAAGAGCAGCCGAGGGGCTCCATGCGTCGCAGCAGTCACATGTGCGCCTTTAGCCCACTCGTTTCTGTGGATCGCCTCTGCGCCATGCCCCCCCCCCCAAAAAAACCGCAGCGCAGGAACGCCGACCCCGCGGGCTGGTTGCCTTACATGTGGCACGAGAAGCCCCCCCCCCCCCCCCCCCCCCGGGGGAAGTCAGGAGGCTGCTGTGTTTCACTTGGTAGAGCCGGACGGTTCCACGAAGCATAAAGAGTGAAGCCCGCAGAACAGTTGCCCGGGCAAACGTTCCGTGACGCAATAGGCTGTAAGATATTTTAAAAAGGGTGTGTTTGGTTCCCTTTATTGAGTAGGTCTGGATAAGTGTTTCTCTTTCTGCATGACTGCCTCTTTTATTTATTTGTTAAAGCGGGGCGAGGGTTTATTTAGGCAGGGTCTGTGACCCCCCCCCACACACAGGACTAGTGTGACCTACATTCACCCGGTTGGATACGGTCGAAGCGCACAGCTACAGACTCCGTGTGCGTGATTGTCTTTCCCTGCGGATTACATAACCCCCCCCCCCCCCCCCTGCACCTTGATCCGTTTAAATGATTTAAATCGGGTGTTACGCAACCCGGCACGGACCTCCTCGGTGAACCCGGCGCGGGGCGCAGGGACGGATGCGGCACACGCGCACACTTTACAATGCGCCCAAGGTCTCCCGTGCCCACGTGCTGTGCGGAAGACACAAGGCCGGTGGGGGGGAATTAATTCATTGTTGTGCTCTATTTCAAAGCCAGAGGTAAAACAAATCAATGTGCCAGTTTAAAAGAAGTATATAATCGTCCATGCGTCTTAAATTGGGACGGCGTCCACGTCACCGACACAATGCAGGAGTGCGAGCACATTGAGGTTAAAATAGGCGTGCGAGTTGAGACCACCGTGCGTGGCTTAATTCCGCCGATTACGCATCAAATATCGTTCATAACAAATTGTGAGAAATATGTTGCCACCCGCGTGCGTTCTTTGTTGCTCGGTCTGACAGATTCACGCATGTTCCATCGGATCCTCGGTCACGAATCCATCTGTGGTGCGATTTCACTCCCCCCCCCCAAAATAAACACAATTGAAGCTGGTTTTCTTTTTCGCCAGGCGGTTAAAAATAAACCCTCCTATATATATAGTATGTGTCACCTGAGCACATTAAAACGGCACACATCTGACCCGCATTTGATCCAGATGTGGCGATCGGCACCTCACCTGGCAACGGCGTGCTGCATCCTTTCCCCCCCCCCCCTTCTAAGTCCGAGCCGAGGTTGTTAATGAAAAGACAAAAAGAAGAGGAAAATATCGACACGAGCATCCAGGACGAGTGCATCCGTTGCGCTGTGGATCAGGCGACTTGTCCTTCGGATTGCAGACAGCAAACCAAGGGTTAACCGAGCTGCACAGCCGCGTTAACCTTTACAAAGAGCAGCCACACGTGACGGAGAGCAGCGCGTCCTCGCTGCCAACGCGGGAGCTTTTCCCCTCAGATGACTGCGTGAACTACTAACCTAAACCAGGATCAAAAAGGTCCCACGTGTAAAAGTGAGCGCGGGACGTTGCTGACGCGGAGAAGGCACCCGAATAGTAGAACATAAAAGAAATGACAGGGCAGCTATTTAAATATGCGCGTGCTGAATAGAATCGGGGTATGTATTAAATACGCATGCACAGCGCGGATGTGTTGGCCGTGCCTCATTACTACCGTGCCTTCGAAAAACCATCCACATCCGCGCGTTTACGCCAAAAACACCGCGCCTTCTTTTCCTGTGAAGGAATCCCGGAACTATTAGCGATCCATACCCGCGACCCCCGCCCGCCGCCTCCCTCACGCGCGCACGCACGCCCAAGAGCCCCTCGTTGTAAAATGCAAAATGCACGAAAGCACCAAAACAAACACTCGTGGTGCAAAACTTGGCTGAGGAATTTCCTCCCGGCATGAATAGCGACGCCAGCTCACCCTTTCTCTCCCCCTTTTAGTCTCCGGAGAGTCCGCGGAGGAAACAGTCCCAGCGGTCCGCTGTCTGTCGGTCGCCGCGTGGATCGGCGCAGGTACACGCGCGGGTGGGAACACAGTGGCGCTTGTTTGCGGTGCGCTCCTCGTGTCGCGTTAGCTCCAGTTCCTCTCCCTCTCTTTCTCCCTCCCTCTATTTCCTCCTCCCTCTCCTCCTCTCCGCGAGACTCTGAATGTATGTTAGTAGGTCAGTCGTTGCATAACGGGACGCTTTGAGTGCCTAGTCACGTTTTTTGTTCCCCCCCCCTGCTCCCTCCCTCTCGCCTCCAAATGCTGTTGCAGGGGAGGAGATGTCGTGGGGGGGGGGGGGGGGGGGGGGGGGGGGGGGGGGAGACTTGGCTCAACGCCAGCTCACCCATAAACTCCTATGATGCCCACGAGAAGGTTACTAGCCATTACCAACCAGCCCCCCCCCCCACCCCCCTCCACACCAAAAAAAGGAGTGGAAACACACACACACACACACACACACACACACACACACACACACACACACACACAGGAGCACGCAGTGAGCTCAGGAATATAAAAATAACTCAGCCGGTGTTTTGGGAACAGGACTATTTTCGTCTTTTGTGCCGATAGCAGACTTTGTCTTCCGAGAGCTTCTGAGTAACTGAGATGTTCTAAGGAAAGCAAGCAGCACATGCAGGTGCTGCTTTAAGGGCCTCCACGTGTCCCTGGTTGCCCTCCGGCCTCACAACTGGACAGTTTGTGGTGTTTCTGAGCATCAGGTTCCCTGTAGAGGACATACACACAGATAGAGGACATCACCCTTATTTCTAAGGGGAAAATCAGGGATACGCAGCTTCCTCGTCCCCGATGCAAACTCACTGTGACATGCGCCTTCAGGAGGAAACGACACACACTGCTGTCATTGTGAGCCCACACAGCAGCGGAACATTTCCTGGGTCTGATGCCCTGTTTGAGCCGAGTAAGCTGCTCTGCAGCCACAGCGCGGGGTGGGGGTGGGGGGGGGGTTTGTTATGTAACCCGGGGAGCGGCAGGAATGCGTGTGGCGTTGGCAGGAAGGCAGCGTGGGGTTATGTCACTCTGATCGAATCCCTTTGTGTTTGGGTTATTGGAGGGCAGAACAACAGTCTGAATGGCTGTCTGTCCGTCACGCTGACACCGCCGGGGTCAGAGGGCGCGTTGGTACCGTGAGCCACGCAGCACAGTGACGGCTTCTAGCAGCAATAGTTTGCTTAGATTCCCACCATGACTCCCGCCGTCGACGTGTTTACGGTCTTCTTCCACATCGAAGGGCCGGCTTTGCGTTTAATGGCCGGGAAAGTCGTGTGATCCTCCGGGAAACTCGTGTCCTTTGTTTCCTTCTTGCAACAGTCTTTAAATTTGCAGCGATTAGTTGATCTAATTGCATTGTTTCGTGTCCTTGAAGGAAGTTGAGGACCTTTTCCCCCTTTTTTGGTAATGGGGCAATTATCTGTTCTCGTCTTTGCTCAAGTACAACCGTACCAATTATGCCAAGTGGCCTTCCTTTTATGTTATATATATATATATATATATATTCTTTCTCTGATGAGTGCAATCAAAGCCCCACACATGAGTCCCGATTTGATTATGTTATGTTATGCCGTCACGCTGCGTCTCCATTGGGGCGAACTCGGGACGCTGCGGCTCCACGCGTCACGGCTCCTTTGTTTCCTTTCCTTCCCCGGAGGAGACGAGCGGCTCCGCTCGTCTCCTTCAGGGCCGGCCCGTGACCCTGCGCCCCCCCCCCCCCCCTGCCCCTGCCCTATAAACACTAAACACACACCCACGTATCTAGACACACACGCGCACATTCACGTTGTATCTGCATCACTCCCTCTCTGTTTTTGCACCCCATCCTTATCCCCACCCTACTCCATGCCGCCCCCCCCCCCCCCCAACCCCAACCCCCTTCAAGCTATGTCTGCAAGCGTTGCCATGGCAACTGTCGCACTGCCTGCCTAGCAACAGGCTTTATTCCTTCGCTATATACAAAAAATAAAAAAAGGGGTGGGGGATAGTGGGGCTGCGTATTTATTATTTATTTATTTATGTGGGTGAGGGCGGGCAGCATGTTGCAGTAGATTCATTAAATCTCTCATAGTGCCCTTTCCCGTGTCCCTGCAGGCTTTATTGCCTCTGGAGTCACTTTTGAAACGTTTCTTCTCTTTTTATTTGTGGCCAAAATAAGCGTTTGTAGGCCCGTCTAAAACGTAAGGATTGAAACGGGCCGCCCGATTCCATCATTTACATCCCGATTCCCTCAGCGGCTGGAGGAGCTCCACCACAATGACATCGAGTAGTGACGCCCGTTCTTTGGTCTAAATTCAGTTGCCCTCTTTCCTTCACACAGATCGTCACCACGCCGACTGGCCCGAGTACATGCAGTGATCCGTAGCGTGATTACTGGCTTAACTCGTGTTATGGTGTTCATTCTTTTGTTACTCAGCCGTTGTTGTGGGTCTCGCTGCACTTTTAATGTTTTTAATTCAACACAATCAACACTCTTATGTTAAAATAGTCAACAGATTTGTTGTTTTATCCCAATTAGAAGCAAAATATGCTTTTATATGGTAATATTTTCCACATCGGCTTCATCTTTAGCTCTTGTCCCAGTTTGTACGATGTTAAACAATTGTTTCATGTGATTGTTCTTCGAAGAAAATGAGGCCAGTAAGTGTGAGTTTGAAAAAAAAACAATGAATCGTTTTTGTTTTGAGAAAGGAATCGGGTCCCACGGACCTGAATGCCACACAAGGGTTAAGAAAGCTGGTGAAACACAACTCGCGGGCTCCTTTAGTGACGCCCATCGTATCGTCTTTGCTGCCCTCTGCCGACTCCAACATGGCGTGATTTATTAGTGGGACCAGTACTTTAATAATTCCCAACTAAGACCATGGGAACCAGTGGTTAGAGGTTTGACATTGTATGTGAGAGTCTAACTCCTGCTGCCCCACTCCTCATCGACTCCGGTCCCCTCCAGATGTTCCCACAACCACTCTCTCTGTGTGTCTTTGTCTCTCTGTGTGTCTTTGTCTCTCTGTGTGTCTGTCTCTGCCGGTCTGCGCAGGGACATCGGGGGAAAGAAACCGTGCTCAGCTCCGCTTCTCTCCCGTCTCCGTCAGAGCGCGTCGGCCAAACCGTGTATCGTCCTCTTTGTTCTCTCATTATCGGCCTTTAGGGAAACTCTGTATGTGCTGAACGAGACAATATTTGCAACAAAGGACGTGGCATAACTGCGGCCCATTGTTCTGGATTTTATTCCTATTATTAAACTTCCCGTAATGCAGTTATATCAGACCCACAGTTCCTTTTAAATGTCCACTTCTTTCAAAGCCAGAAGCAACAACGTAACAAAGACCCGGATGACGGATCATTATGACATCAGGTGTTGTTACGTCAAACTGTGCAGAGCTCACGCCACAACTGCAGGTTCACGATTTCCATGTAAAAGTGTAAGTAATAATCATCTCACCACCACGATGTATTTTCGAATGTTTTGTTTTCTTTATTCTTATATATGAAAATGTATACAGAAAGACAAGCGGACAGCGGCATCGCGATGCCGTGATGTAAACAGCGGCGTGTTTGTCGTGGTCACAGTGAGCGGGAGAAAACTATCACACGCTACTTCGGATAACACTCCCTGTTAAACAGCTGGGTTATGAGATGAGACATTTATTACAACGCAGCACAACATTCAAAATAAAAAAAAAGACGAGACATAGTTAAGAGTTCTTAATCGGCCCGTGTGAACGCCCCGCGCCCTCAGTTGACCTTCGCCATGAGCTGCTCCGTGAAAAGCCTCTTCAGCTGCGCCACCTCCTCGCTCAGAGAGTTGAGCTGCGACTTCAGGTGAGTGTTCTCGTGCTTGTACCGGGCCGCGGCGGGCTGGAGTCCGGCGGCCGAGGCCTTGCACTGGGGAGGGGACGGCCTCCCCCTCTGGGCTTCCTCGCCCTCCAGCTGCTGGAGCCAGGAGCCGGCGCAGTTCCCCGATGCCGCTTCGCCGCCGCTCGGCCCCTTGAGGTCCTCCCTGGGACCATCGCGTCCCTGCGCGGGGCTCCGCCGGCCCCCCGCGGCTTCGAACGCCTCCCCGCCGCCGGGGGTCTTGAAACGCAGTTTGTGGGGGAGGTTCTTAATGAACTCGCCTTGGTCCCACCTCGCTGAGGCGGCTCCCGATCTGTGGTGGACGATGACGGGGGAGTGGTGCAGGTCGCCGGCCAGCTCCTCCGCCCGGTGCGGGGAGAATTTCCCGTGATCGCTCAGCCGGTCCTCAAAGAAGATGGGGCTGCCCACGCTGGACCCGTCCGGCGTGGAGAACCCGGAGTCCTCTGACGTGTTCCCGGCATCCCTGGAGGCCCTGGAGCTCAGGCCTGCCTGGCCGTTGCCGTGGGAGGCCGAGGAGCCGGGCAGACCTCCCTCGCCCCTGTGCAGATAATAGTGGGGGGTCAAGGTTGGAGCGCCGGGACCGGGAGCTGCGGCGAGGGGCAGCATGGGGGCGCTGGACGAGTCCTTGACCAGCCCGAAGCGGAACTTGAGGGCCAGCAGCTCGGCCCGCAGGCGGGCGTTCTCCTCCAGCAGAGCCAGGACGCGGCCCTCCAGCACCATGTCGTTCACGCGCCGCTTCTCCCGCGAGCGCTTGGCGGCCTCGTTGTTCTTCCTCCTCTTATCCCAGTAGCCCTCATCCTTCTTGTCCACGGGGATGAACTCTCGCTTGCGCCGGACGCTGGAGGAGGGGCTCTCTTTGCGCTTGACGGCCGCGCCGCGAACCAGCAGCGAGCGCGCCAACATGCTGCTGGAGGTCAGGATGGACACGGCTTCGTCCGTGAAGGACAGGGGCCCATCATCTCCTCCTCCTCCTCCTCTTCCTCCTCCCGCTCCACCGGGACTCACGGGCGACTCCAGAGTGTGGAGCACGGCCGCATCCTGCGGGTCCATCTCCTGCTGGGACTCCTCTTCAAACATCGTCCGCCTGTTGATGCAGCGAAACCACAGCGGACGCAGCAACGGCGCCACCTGGTGGGCAAAGGGAACGCGGGTGTTATTGGTTACGCAAGCGCTATTACGACACAGCATTATGTAACTCATTACATCTCTCCGGTAGAACGGGGAGCGACGTGTACCGTCAGCCCGCCGGCCGCGTTACGCGTCCCGCACGGGACGGCGCGCGCGCGCTGTGACCCGGTTACGCACCGCAGGAGGTCCACGCTGATCAGCGTCACTCCGTAACACGAGCCGCCGAGAAGAACCAGCGACATGTGGACCATCTGCTCCCCGGGGCACCGGGTCTGCAGCCCGTGATCCGGTTTCCGGTCGGACTGACCCACATGTCCGACCCACACGTTTCCCTTTGCTTCTCTAACGTGACCCGGCTCTTCTGTTCCCAGTGACACGTTAGACAGCTACTTTTGATATGCTTGATATAATATGTAATTATTATAGCAGCGTGTAGAGGAGCGCGATATTACGTCACCCTGACCTGGATAAATGTCATTAAAGAAAAGCAACAATCAAAAGAGTTTGAAGAGGACGTGCGGTTACAGTGACCCGTGTTTTCTGTAGTAGTTTCATTCAGCGAAATGATACAAATACGTAAACAATAACAACATAATAATAATAATAAGAAGAAGGATAATCAAAGACGCATTTGAAGTAATAACCGTACCTGTAGAGGTTTTCAAGAGTCCGCAGAAAACGTCTCTCCGTCCGGTCCCAGGAAGAAGCGCCTTCCTTCCGCTCTTCCTCCCCCCTTTTCTCTCTCCCTCTCTGTCTGCGGGGTTTAGAGCACTGCGGGTCCTCTCGGCGCTGTTACCTCACGTTACGCTCACCTGCTCTCTGCTCCACTTGGAATAAGCGCAGCTCTTATTTGTGAGGCGGAGTTCAGCCCGGGACGGTTCCTATCCTCGCCTGAACCAGCGGGGCCCTTTTTGAGCGTGCGCGTTCTCTGGGACCGCCTCCATCCGTGCACCCCCCCCCCCCCCCCCACACACCCCATTCAGACAAGCACACCTCCTCCCTCAGGCAGCATCATCTACCCCCCCCCCCCCAGGATAATCCACTTATTACAATTAGGTAATGTTGCGCGTGTCTTTCTCTTGAAAGCATGTTGTGTGAGTCAGGCATGACGATTAGTCCATAACTATACCAGCAGATGTATGCAGTGTACAGAGGCTCGTGCTTCCGACGCTTTAGCAGCTTTAAAAACACACGTGTGATTACTCTTCTTAGTAAGTTGTCACAGAAGTCAGACACCTCCGTTTCTCAACTTTTATTCAAACTCCCAAAAAGAATTTTCCGTTTCTGTTTTATCGGAGTTTCATAACAGGAAGTTACATCTGACCTTCAAACATAAGTTGCATCACAAATAGGGTAACAATTTGTCTTTCGTTGTTATTATTATTATACCATTTGTTATTGGATAGAAGCATCTAAAGCACAACAACAATGTGTTAATGTAATGTTGTTTGCGGGTGCAACCTGCTTTCTTTTTTTTTTTAATAGTCAGCGGAAAAGTTTTTTACGGCAGTCATGTGTGTGCAAACAACGAGAAGAGAAAAGCCCGAATGCGGATGTTAAATTCGATTTGGATTGAGAATGTTTGGAAAGGGGATGAACACTGAACACAGATCGCTGGCGTCAGTTGACTGCCTTTAGAATTTATCAGGAAACCACAGTGAATAGTGTGTTTTCAAGGCAACCGGAAGTTCCGGTAAAACCAGAAAGCTGCTGTCTGAAACACTGCAAAACCATCTCACGTGTGCTGCCCCATTGACAATAATAATGATCCACAGCACTTTGGGGACAAAGGTTAGAACAGTATCATCGTTTGCATTACCCAATATGTTATGAGTGATCGATCCTCTGTGGTGCATTTGGCTTATTGCGCGTGTGTGTGTGTGTGTGTGTGTTTCTTGTGTGTATCGACAGGATGAGGTCTCACCTGACCCCGTGTTTTTATAGCGATCGGGACACAGTGAACCGCGTGCATTGCATCACATCACAAACCTCCTGAGCAAACAGCGCCGGGGGGCCCCTTACCTCTCAGCCTCCTTTGACTCTCTGATAGGGGCAGGAGCCAGCTAGGGGCCCCCGCCACGGACAAGTGGGGCCACGCAAGGTCGTTCTCCATTGCACAGCGGATGGTCGGCGCAGTTAGCCGGTTAGCTCCGCTCAGCAGGGCGCCAAGACCGTAGACTGGGTGGAGGGGGGGGGGGGGGGGGGGGGGGGGGGGCAGCTGGCACGGCCCCGTGCGAAGGGGATGAAATCAGTTGGGAAAGTGTGTGACGGCCCGCGCAGATTAGAATCTCTGTTTACTGACTGTGCGGAACATTCTCCGCATCACAACGTGCACGGAAGCTGCTTAAGCGTCATGCGAGGCCGTGTCACTCAGGCGATGTTAACGTCCCGGCCCCAATGAAAAAATGCTCGGCTGGAACCAACAGAGAAACCAGAGCGTGGGGCAGTACAATCAGTACAAACAGGGGGTCATACATGAGGGATTGTGACGGTTTTTAGGGGAGCGTTGGCTTCGTAAGCCGCACCTGTGGGTGTCGGGAAGGACGCAGGCGTGAGAGGGAACAACCTGTCGGGTGTGATCTTCATACAAACGGGTTCTGTCAGGTCCATTTTTTCAGACTGCAACACATTATTGAATTCATTTTTTCATTCGACCTGAAGTCACTTAAACAAGAACTATTCTCACAGAATCATAAATAACCATTTGTGCAACAGGACTTGAGTAACGGCCCACATGTTGTGAACAGTTAAGCTTTTGAAATATCTGTTCGTGACACGTCTGCCTGAGAAAATGGTTTTGGCTTCGAAGAAAAGCAAAGCACTTCCAAGAGGAACTTGGCACAACACTTCTCTTCAAGACAAAGCAGAACAAGTGTTCAGTTCAAGTGGATCCTGCAGTTGATTATTTTTGTATAATATCCGTGGTGGGGCCGGTGAAACACTTCATGGCATTGACCATTTTGTTTATCCTCACGAGGGCATCACCCGATGACAACATCAGCGCCGTGTCGCAACTGACCCAGTGGAAAACAACATAAGGAGTGAAGGGGGGCGGTGAGCGAGTTAGTGAGTTCAACAAGTTTGAGCCAAATTCTCAAAGTCTCTTATGGGGGGTGGGGGGGGGGGGAGGGGGGTTATATATTGCTGTCAACACAGCGTGTTGTCCAATAAAGGACCACATTTGGGGCACAGCCTATAGAATGAGTACAGGGTTGTTTTTTTTTTCCAGGTTGGTTTTAATCCCAAATAGTTTTATCCACCTCAAGGCATAACTAAGGTAGCGTTGCTGTTGTTTTAGGTTTTATGGTGAATGGATCCCTTCTAAAAAAAGATCCTTCCCGCCTCTGGCGAGGATGTTTCTTGTTTTTTTAAATTTTTTTTAAACATTTTTTCTTGGAATAATAGTTCAAAAAGTAAATAGTTCATAAAGTGCAAAATTAGGAAGATGCAACCTATTTATTCTTTACATCGTCATTTAGCTGAATCTTTTATCCAAAGCGACTTGCAATAAGTGCAACCATAAGGATACAAACCCGGAAGAACAAGAAACTGCAATTTCATCATCAAAATTGTGTCATGTCAGCTGGCACACGCCCCATCTCTGAGAATGATGAAGTGTGAGGAAAAAAACAGCTATTCAATATAATGGGCTTTGGGCCGACAAAACAAGACTTTTTTTAGTTTTTCTTGTAATTCTAATAAACATTTAAGCAGTTTCACTGAACTGAACTAACCCTCATTAACATTCTCAGAGCTTAAACACTTAAAAACTAAGCAGCTCTTTCCAGGAAATTTCCTGGATGATTACTAACAGACTGTATTACACGGTAAGCGGTAATAGTTCTCTAGTTTGGGGTCATCTCTGTTAGCAGCAGTAACGTAAATGTAGTTTCACACTGCTTGTAAAACAGACGTTGTACAAAGCCCAAGTTTCCCAGAGGAGGTTCTCCGACACGAGCCGGCATCAGGCGGCACCGTCCTTTTATTCATCCCGGCTCTCTTCATAATTTATCCGCCCTGGGAGCTGCACCAGCGGTGGGCAGCGGGACGGGTATAAATACCCCGCGCCCGTGAGTCTTGCCAAGTGGGTGTCGGAGACGAGACTCGCAGCGAGGCTGTTTACACCACCGAGAGCCAGCATGGGGGGGAGGGAGGTTGAGATGGGGGGGGGTGGGTGTCAGGCCGGGGTATGAAAAGCATGTTACATAAAGAGGACTGGAGACGGGCCTAGAATACACCGCAAACTAGAGCACAGGGGAAGCTTGGAGAGGGGGATCGAGGGGGGTTGGTGGTCACTGCGCTGACACGCCGGACCCCCCCCCACATTTCTCCTATGTTGTTGTTTGTTTTCACCCATTCATAAACTTTTCTTCCCCTGTTTATGAAACTCCTTTCTTTTTCTATGTTTGGCCCTGGAAAAAAAAAAAAGGAATGATGAACGACGACCTTCCAGCTGCTGTAACGTTACCCAACAGGAGAACACTCTGCTCCAGTGTCAGATGCTCTCATGGGGGATGGGTGGAGCTGTCAGTAATGTTAGATACCAACCATTACGAACGCAGCTTTTGTTGGGAGCGCGCCTTGTTTCTGCCCCCCCCCCCGGACATGTTCATCACAGGACATCAAGTTCTACATGTACCTTCCCACTTTTATCTTGGCTTCGCTCCTTTTTCTCGCACAAACACATTGCATTATTTACACGCTGCGCTCGCAGCATGTGTTATGTCGCTTCCTAACCCGACGGCAACTGCCAAGATGCCCGCAACACCACCCTGAAAGGAGTAGTCTGTTTTTTTCCCACTTATGCTTTCATGCCCATGATCGAGACGAGAACACCGATACCACCATGAAGCCATAACAAGCAACCGATTAGCTTAGCATAGCACGAAGAGAACCAAACCAAACGTGTTGATTAGTGATTCATTAATTACCTTTACAAATGCATGTTGGCAGATTTAGTTACTTTTAGGGCAAAAGCTAGGCTAGCCGTTTCCAGACTCTTTAAGCTAAGCTAACGGCCTGCTTGCTGATGTATCCTGGTTATTGTACGGACATTAGTGGGGGGTTCATTCTCCTCTCCAACCCTCTTCTAACTCTTCTCCCTCAAACTTATGACTCCAAAAAGGTGTAGCAGCCACACAAAAATGAGCTGCATTGCTAATTGTCTTCTTGGCTGGTGACTAAGAAAAATGCAGATAAAAAGCGAGAAATGCTCATGTTGTGAATCACTGCCCCCCCTGAGACATGCGTGCAGAAACCCATTTATGTAACAGCTTGTCTATACTGCAGACAAACAGAAGCTTCCATCCCACAGAGTGATGTATTGCGGTATCTATAAATAGACCATGACTCACTTGGTTTGTCTTGGAGGGGGTGGGGGTCTGTTGGGGGGTCTGTTTCGTAAGCGGCAGAGCGTGCGTGTCCCTGCACATAAGCGAACATGTTGAACGATGATCGGTGGATGCAGTGATATACCCTCCTCCACCCAACAAACCTCAGTCTGCTCCACCAGCCAGGTGACGTTACCAAAAATGCAGGTAACCTCCACAACAAAGCCCCCCCCCCCCCCCCCCACACACACACACACATCAGAGGAAAGCATTTGGTAATGCACCAAGAACCCAAGAGCCTCAGAGCCGCCGCTCTCCTCACGCTTCTATTCTGGGGCTCTGAACTACGTCACACTGTTTCCAAAGCAACCACTTTGGATCGCTGTGGGCGGCGGCCTGGCTTATGAAACGCTCCCGAAACAAATGACGTGCATTGTAGGGGTGTGTGTGTGTGAATGGATTCATCAAAACAAGGAAAGTATGCGCAACCCGCACACGACCAAAAAGTATTTTAATACAGATCGTAATGAAGCCGCTATGAAGTTTTCGGGGACCGCGCCTCTACCCGGCTCCGTCACAACGACTGACACCATCACAGGGTCGTGTCCAGACTGTGTGTGACGTAGTGATTCTGTTGACCCAGAATTCAGAGCAGCCGGCGCTCGATCCAGCTGCCTGCGCTCCGTCTGTGACCGATTTACAGTGAGTGCAGACTCAAACATAAAACGCATTTGTTTGAAAAGAGGACTGTTGTATTGGCAAGAGAGAAATAAAAATTCCCCAAAATATGGGTCTGTATAAAAATGCTGATAGATCCTCAACAAGATCCTCCTCAGTTATCAAGATTTGTTTTCGGGAAGCTCCTCTTGACAGAAGAAAACACACACAATTTCTCAAATACAATACAAATACAAAGACAAGACATATAATGTAAGCAGTCCAGAGACATCCCATCATCCAATGAGGAGACGGAAGACCCCATTTTGACAGCACGTCTCAGTCAACGGCCTCTTGTGTAGAAGTGAAGCCAAGGCAGAAGTACCTTAAACTTGCTATTACGTAATGTCCTTTAGGGGTCGACTCCTCTGGTTGTATAGAAGGAGTCTGATTGTATACACGTCCTTGAGAAAATTAGTAAGTTACTTCATTTAGTAAATCATGGTCTATTTAAAGTCAAATAAACCATTAAAAGCAGGATATGTGTGATCGGTAGGTTGCTACAACGGAGTCGTCTGCGTTTTCTTCTGAAAACTTTTGTCAGTGTGATTTTTATTAAAAATGTCATTATTAGCTGGTTGGTGCTTCGCTGCACTCGCCCATGTGCCTTCTGGTTGCACGAAGGCAACGTGGCAGCAGCCAAAACGCCACTAACTAATGACGGAAGTCTCTGACACTTCTTACATAGTTTATGATTAAGTTCATAAAACTGCCCCTCAAAGATTGAAGAGGAGATCTGGCCTCCCTGCTTGTTTGTCAACTGCACGACAACTCAATGAAAGACTTTCCCTCCAGTCGCCGCTGCTTTAAACCCGTTAGCACCCCCGACCGTCTCGCTCAGGCGCTGAGTCCCATCGCTGTCGTAACGAGCTGCGGCTCCTAGCGGAGAACCGGGCGCGAGGAGCTCCTTCGCTGTCGTAACACGTTTGAGTTGATGTCAGGAGGGCAGGCGGCACCGGATGGATTCCGGGCTCTGAATAATTCAAGTAGAAAACAAAGGGCGTATAGAGAGGAGGAGAGCGCGGTTATGTAAAAGGCGCCGTGTGGTTGTGTAATCTGTTCGTAAGCGCAGGGTGAGGCCGATATAGATGGCCCAGTTTCCGCCCGGCTCGTTCCAGCGCGGCGACGTCCCGGGCGCTCCGGGTCACCCGGGGCCGAGCGCTGCCAGAGGGTCAATAATCTCTCTCGGCACTGTCTGAAAGCCTTTGCTTCCCGGTGCAGTGCCCTTTAAGCCGTGTCACACATTACATCCAAGGCACTCATGCAACGTTAGAGGCGTCTAGATGTTGTTTGTCTTCTTTTTGTGATCCTGGCTGTGGCAGAAGATTCACTTTTTTCTGCAGGGATGCAAACAGGTGTGAATATACGCTAACTGGTGAAATGCCGTCGCGTTTGAACCCTGAAGTCACACGCAACACCTAGAAATACACCAGCGCCACATCGAACTCTATCTGAGACAACGAACATTAGTAAATCACATCAGGAGGAACAGCAACGTTTTAACCTCGGGGTTGTTATTCAGATTTGTATCAAATGAATTACTGCGGTCAGCCGATCCCATGGGAGAGAATATGTTACCTGAAGGAGACTAAGCCGACAAACCTCTGGGATAAGCAAGACTTTACTTAAAGTGATCCAGTTTTATACGGACAATTACCAGTTACAAACTATGAATGACGGCAAAAGAGGAGAAATAAACGCTCTGTATCGCTTCAAAAGACAAGTGAAAAAGGTGGGAATAAAATGTCCCTTCGAGGACGCTGCCTTCTGGACTCTATGGATAAAGGTGACAAAGGTCATGTTACGGGAACGCTTTACGGCCCGGTACATCCTGCTACATTATGCAACATTGTGAAAGTGTGGTACTGCAGATGTACTCTGCTAGTTTCAAACAATTTCGCAATGTTGCATAATGTTCCCAAGTAATACGTTGGTTCACAGTTTGAGGAACACTAAAGGAAAGTAAATGGAGACGCTATTAGTGCTCTCAGAACCTGATCGGCACCATTAGCTGCTAGTCCAGAGCTCTGTGTTTGGTGTCTTGTGGGGCTTTGAGTTCTAGCAAATGTCAAGCTTACAAAAATCCATAAATAGGGGCATTTTATAACTTGAGGTGAATTTTTAGGTTTGACAATTTTTTGTCAGTGTTTTAAGGCCGTCAGCTTCTGTGCCGAAGCCGCCTTGTGACAGAAGTTGAATCAACCAATGAAACTGCTTGAAGCGCAGTCCTGTTGTTGGGACTTGGGTGTCTTAAAAGAGAAGCAAACACT
Organism: Gasterosteus aculeatus; assembly: GCF_964276395.1. Classification (NCBI taxonomy): domain Eukaryota; kingdom Metazoa; phylum Chordata; class Actinopteri; order Perciformes; family Gasterosteidae; genus Gasterosteus; species Gasterosteus aculeatus. Next base: position 4,598,878 of record NC_135699.1, read on the forward strand.
TACACACAGAAATCTTTTAAAACAATGTAACTGGTTTATTCCACCTGGTGGCCGGTTCCTTCTTTCTGCATGTTGTTCACAAAAGTCTTCTCTCTACCTGAGCTGCTACACCTCGCTGTCTTTATAAAGGGACGTTTAATCTCTGGCAGTAGCATCGGCGGCTCTAATGCTCCAAAGACCAACTACCGTTTCAAATCCAGTATAGATGCACGATGATCCTGCTGGTAAGGATTGTCGAGCAGTTTCAGTGCAGCTAGAGAGCGATTGTATACCTGAATATTAAACGGACCATTCATACATGTATTAGAGTCGTAAGATTAAAGATTAAAGCCTAATTTATGCTCTTGATAGACCGGTTCTGACGGTTTGGGTTCACGTCTTGTTTTATTTTGTAGTTTCATGCCTCTAGTGCTCCTGGGTTAACTTCACTTCCTGCCTTGTCCTGTCATCCCCCCCCCCCCCCCCCCCCCCCCCCCCCCGTGATTGTCTGCCGTGTCCATGATTGTCTCCACCTGCGTCCAATTACCTGCACCTTGGTCTCGTCATTGATTGTTCAACCCTGAATGTTGTCGGTCATCCCTGGATGTCATACCCTCAGTGTCTTGCCTCCCCATGCTTCCTGTCTGCGTTTTTGCTTTTTTTGAATTTTGAGTATTAACGTAATTTTCTGTTTGAACTCTGCGTTTGAGTCCTGCCTCCACCTACTCGTTCCTGACAGCGGTCCCAGGTTAAAACCGTCCAAACTGTCACGACGTGGCTCTAACGCCAGTGTGACAGTGTGAGACGCAGGATGCAAGGCATAAACATGGGTGGGTGGCAGTACACCCCAAAAGACAGAACAACTGGGAACAGTCACAGGTGACAAGAGGCTGTTGCCTGGCTGGCCACAGAATAATAATGCCGGATTATCTTGAAGATCTCAGACATATTGGTTGCAGATGTGATTCCCACCGCAGCATAAAGTCACTGCCGCTCTCATGGGCAGGCTTTCCTTTTTTGGGTTTGTCTCGATCTTTTTATGAAATGTGGGCGGCGTCCTTAATCCCAGCGGCGTTCCACGCGCTGGGTTGAGAAGACTTCCTGGAAAGTCGAGCAGAATTTTCCGTCATTCCTTTAAATCCTGAAATAGGATGAGAGGCAGAGGCGCACTGTGCCGAATGGCGCTTTGAACAGTCGAAAGAGCTTAACCTGAAGTGAACCGGCCCCTGGTGCTCAGAGCTGGCAGCCAAAGGGGGACGGGGACGGAGGAAAAAGAACTTTGACTGTGGTCTGTGAGACCTCCAATTGTTACACTCATAACAAAGTTGAGTTAACGGCACGTGCGGCCTGACGCCCTCATTAGTTGTTCATGTCATTTTCCTCTTCACCCCTTTGAAGGGGATCGCTTACTTGTATTTTGGTGTTTTATGCTTAAATGGCCAGAAAATGAATAATTGTGGTCCTACTACATCTAAATATATTAGTATTCATTTTGTGTTTAAAAAAACGAGAATCGGTTTCCGTTTTTTGTGTCACATGGCCGATGCCTCGCTCCCCCTTTAGGTCAGTGGGGTCACGTTTAGTCATCTCTCCTGTACTTACATCTTCTGATGTTTAACATAATAAGTGTTGAGTGCAACGATTCAAATCACATGTTTAGATATTTTATATAACAGCCCCGGTGTCTTGTAAATTAAATAATGCAATGAATCCGCATAGGAAGCTAATGTATAGAGCCTCAGAGTGGCGGATGTATGGAAGTCTACAAAGCGCTTCTACTGAAGTGTGTTTCACTGCTTAGCTTCTGTGGAACTACGGTGATGTTTGGCTAAACACACATTTCCAAAGCCATGCAGGAAATTGCCAAGTTCCCCCGAAAACCTAATTCTGAAAGTAAGAGATGACAACATGTGAAGAAAACAGTTTTACCCAAAAGCCCTGGAAGTAGAAAAGCACCTGTTTTGAGACAAAGAGGAATTGAAGCCCCTCAACAAACATCCATCATCATCTAATGCACAATTCTTTGTTGATGTCCACTGTTGTAATGTGCGATCATCGAATTAGACAATTGAGTTTTCATTCTGCAGAAGAAAGCGCTGTGGGGGCTGTAAATAGAAGGTTTGTTGAGGACAATGGCTGAACTAAGCAGGGCCAACTGACTGACAACTGTCTGTTAATTGTGTCCTTGCCTCATGCTCTCATTACACGCAGTTTTATTTATTCATTTCTCTTCAGTTATTCGGGAAGGCTCCTCGGTTTATGTCTATATATATGTATAGATATACATGTCTTTATATGTTTATATAATGTATTCCTTTTACATTGTAATTAATTAGGTGTACTTATTAACGTTAGTAAGAGATTTCTTGAAAATATTGACAATTTACCCATCTACCCGTTTCAACTTGGACCCAATGGTGCGTTCACTGCCACAACCACCCTGGTTTCTCCTCAGCAGACGACGGGTTCAATGAGTCATCCGTCAGACGCTGCCGGTGCAGAGCCGAGTGGAGCCCTGTGTCTGTGACGTCAGAGACGTCATGGCTTCATCCGCATGCCTCTGACGGAGCTGCGGGTATTGGCAGGGCGAAGTACACGGACAGCACTGAGTGCACGCTCTTCATTTGGCACCGCTGTCTCTGAGATGTTGGCCCTATTTTCTCACTTGTTTTTCTGCAGCCCTTCTGAATGATTGAGAGCCAAACATCCTGGTTAAATGACCACCCACATGCCACTGCAGAAAATGACGCAGATGTGATCTCAAGACACTTTTTTTGCCTTCGTCTTGTTCATAGATCCGATGATACATGTGCGGCTGCTGACTTGTGAAGGCAGTGAGTCATCTTAAGTATTGCAAAGATTACATAACAACCATACGAGCGCAGGATACATAGCTTCACTTACCCTCCGGATTACTGCTCCTAAACGTCATCGTGGACAAACCCTGAATGTTTTTGAATGAATTGCTGTCGTGCATCATTTATGGATCAAAGCGACACATGTTGACACTCGTCTTAATGTTTTATTTCTTCACATCGCCATGAAAATACCAATGTCCTCCCGCGTCCACACCTACGCACTCTGATTGAACTTGCAATTGACGAGTACATTGATTGTCTCCTGGTTGTTGAGCCTATGCTGCCCTCTGGTGGTATAATAACCTTTTCACCCACACAAGGTGTATGAATAGTTTGAATTTAGTTTAGTATCCAAATGTAAATCTGAATTCACGGAATCGGAATGCAAATAATGAAAGAGTGTTCATTTTAAATATTAAATGCCATAAAAAAATGGAAAAATCCCACAGGGCCTCTTTGATAAGATCATGTAAAATTAGTATTAACAACGACCCAAACAATTAGTCTACACCTCCACCCATTGCACAACGCCTTTTACTCCACCCGTGGCATCAGAGGTACTCATATCCTAAAAGTGTAAAAGTACTCCGTTCCAAGCAACTGACCTGTATTTAAAGGTATACAAAACATTATCAAAATATACTGGAGAACTATATCTCCTATGTTACCTTTTCATAAGAGTTCACAAGCCCAAAAAGCGTCTGGGTGTAATCTTAAAAAATGCATTGTGTTTTAAAAACTTGTGTAATTTCTTTCTTGTTAATAATACTACTACTTTATATAATGCTTCTCTAGATACCCTAAGACACTTTACATAGGGCAAGGACAGACAGAACAAAAGCAAAAAGAAAGAAATATGGAGAAAACTGAGCGGAATGAGTCATGTGGGGTTGGGGCTGGGGTTGGCAGTTGAAGGCGACAGTTGTTATGAAGATGTGTGTATTTTAGCTATAACAGATGTGTGAACTCCATTCATCTTTGTATTAACCCTTTTTTGTCTACCCGGGGCTGGTACAGTAGAAAAAAGAAAGTGGCTGAAACTTCGGGGCCGTTGCTGCTCGGTGGGTCGGTGGGAGCTGTGGCCCATCATCACTGGTGAGTCTGTGCCAGGCAGAGGCCTCCTCCATCGGCAGAGCCTCTTGTCCTGACAGATGGTACTTAGACGGGCTAAGCTGTACGGGTCTCTTTGTGCAGGATTACAAACCAAGCTCTCTCTAGTAAACATGATCGCTGGTCAACAGGGGAAAGTTTTCCTGAACTTCATCCGTGAACTACCCTATTCATTTGTGCACAACGAGACCTTTTTGATATTGGACTCGGCGCTCGAATGTCCGAATGTTCCCGAAACAAGGGAAACAACACTTTCCATAATGCAACCCGGACAGTGTCTTTTGCAAGCCGAATAAACACCCATATCTTTTAAACTCCACACCTCCAGTTCAAACACAGGCTTCCTGTTATAGATTTGTCAGTCCAAACCCTATCCCAAAAGACCATGATGACATCTGTACAGTATAATGTGATATGTAAAATCAGCACACTGCCCCTTTAAAATCTCAGCCCAGAATTAGGAAAATATAGTTCATTTTCTACTGATAATCATTGTTGCTTGGTTCAAAAATCACAAAAAAAGTGTGTTTATATATGGAAATAAACAAGCCATTTGTTTACAAGCCAGAGTTTTTTTCTCTAATTTATTCAAATCTCAATGCAAACGATCTAATGGAGATTTGCTGCGGGAACTTATGAAAAGAGAAAAATGACAGCTTCATTACGACATTACATTCCAACTTGACAGTTTATAGAAATTAGAAAAATCCATAACCGGTAAGATAGCAGTAAACTGACTGGCGTCTTCCCCTTAACGTGTTACGCTTTTGCTTTATTTACCCGCTGAATACACCTAGACTTTTAAAAATATCAAAACTGCTGGTCGACACTGAGACAGAGCCACAGTGGAAGAGAGAAAAAGCGTACAAGCCGGAACTAACTTCTGGACCTCGGTTCCATTGATCCATCTTGGACTGGAGCAGCTCTAGCATTGCAGATGGTGGATATATTCAACATGGCCGACCTCATTTTTTTTCCTTTGGCGTCTTCCCGTTGATCAGGCCGGACTCCCAGCGCTGCCACAGAGACGCCCTCTGACCTCCCACCCGGTGAACCTTTGCCTCCTGCTGGGAGATAAAACGGGTCAGATTTAGAGATGGAGATTAGCTCCCACGTCTTGATACATTTGAAAACTGTTGCACAATAAATGGTGCTAATCACTACCGGTTGTAAAACAAATGACTACGGTGGTCAATAGATTTAAAATTTTTTACTAATTAATTGCACATTTTGTAATTCATTAATTGCGATTAATCATGATTTATGTTGTTGTTAATAAATGTTTGTTTTTCTTCTAAAGCCTAAGTAATAAGTAATGACTAGAAAGCGTATATCTTGCTTGTATGTTATTTTAAACACAGTAGCCTAGTAGCTAGCTTAGCATAACGGTGCTTTAAGTGGTCCGTTTGCCACTCACCCCCCTTTGGTTTGGCACAGTTAGCGCCTCTGTTTTACTTTACCAATGCAAAAAGCTCTCTCCATCTTCAGCTACCATATTGCTTTCTCCGATCTAACTGACTGTAGCGCTTTCATTACCAGGGTCAATTTTGTTTACTTCTGGTACAAGGGAAGACCAGAAGTAAACAAAGTATTAAAATATTTCATTGCATTAATCTCCGCCACATTAATCACATAGATTAAAGCATTAATGTAGACAGCCCTACAAATAACACCTGGCTTTCTATCTATAACGTAACGTATCTCAGATTTTATTCCTCCTGAAGTTCTCTCCCAATGTAAACCTCACCTTTTTAATAGCCATACTCATCAGTGCTTTAGCACTAGCAAAAGCACTAGCATTAGCAAATTACAAACCAATCCACACACTTTCTCATTAAATTGAAATGTCTCTAAACCCTTGACTGGTACTGAACATATCAATCTGTGGGATGCCAAAGCCTGGGAACAATACAACACATTGGCCCACTTTGTTCCCGCCAGCGTCTTAGAGAGAGATCTTACCGACTGAACAATGGCCAACACAAGACAGGAAGCTCTTTACAGTAATTAGACCTGGCTCATCACCTGCGTCTGCTCCGAATTCTTCTGGTCCTTCTTGGAGGGCGGCGGCCATACGCGTTCCAGTTTTCCCCTCAATTGTTTCCTGACGTCTTGAGGGCAGAAGATAAGGATCAAGACATTATAAAGGGATTTGACTCTCAGGCTTCAAATGTCCATTAAACCATTCAGGATTTAGCAAATTGAATCGCACTAATCCTTATTTGCTTGTCTGCTCTCACGTGTAGCGGCTAACTAGCTCACCCCCTGTGGTAGTAACCTGTGTGTTAGCATTCCGAGGCATCATACAACGTTAATATGTGGGCTAATGTGATATTTTAAAAACGGTTCATGGCCAGCACACCCATCGTGCAGAGTTTCTGGTCTGCGTGGAGGTACTCTGTACTAGTACAGATATTTTTATCTATCAGCCTTTTTGGTTAATGCCTTAAACTTAAGCTGTTTTCCCGGGATTGAAAACTAGTTCAGACTCAAATCCTGCATTTACAGCAACACGAAGAAACAATGTCTAAGTCCCCAGTGTTGGAACCAAGGGAGAAATTGCATTTGGAAACCAGTTGGCGGGAAACAATAAAAAAACAGCTCGAGACAACATTTTCAAACCGACTCATTAATTAATTAATTAATTAACATTAGCATAATAATCATAATTTGTCTTTTCAACCCCAAAAAATCAACGGTCTCTTCCATCTCAAACGAAGTACAAAATGGCTACAGTATAAAAATCCACTGCAACAGCCTCAGTTTGAGTATTGTAGGTTGGTACATTTTGCATGCTGAAATGAGGAAGGCTCTGATATGATGTCACCTCATTATTCCCTTTTTTGGACTCATATTTTTCAGTGTGGTGTCAAAATGGTGCTGAAATGTCGTCGGTGGAGACATCACAGTGGACTCAGGTCCTACATGTACGTTCTCATCCAGTGTTGTGTGTCAGACTGCAGATCATTTGACATTAAGAATGATTTGCTTCCTTCGGTTTAGTCCAGTGTCGCCCCTGGACATACTGCATTGCTGTCACATGCAGCCTCATCGTCTTTACCTCAAGTCAACCCCACACATCCTTTGGCCGGCTGCCCCTCCATTCTCGGCCTGGCGCCACCGGAGTGGTTCGCCCCTAACTGCTTGTGACAAGGCTGACGCAAAGTTGTCAATAAGACTCCTTTGGATAACGCTGTGTGACGCTAATGTGGGGAGGCGTTCATTAAAGCGCTCAGACGGAAGGCCGCGATGAATGAAGATCTAAGTGACTCTTATTTGACATGCGATTGTTTACATCATTTATTCCAATGGCCTGAATAACCCGATAACTATTTGGGTATTTTCCATGTGTCAACAGCGTTGTCAGTCTTCTGACTGATCAGATTGGGTATCACTAAAATATTCCTAATTTTTTTGGTAAAATTGGTAAAATAATGGGCAATTGAACCTTTTATGGTGCATGCAAGTCACTCACAAGATACACATTCTTATCATCAGTGGTGAAAGATGTTCTTCTACTGAAGTAAAAATAAGTAATGGGTCCATAAAATACTGAAGTAAAAGTATACAATTATCAACTGGAACAACACTAGTATCAAAAGTAAAAGTACTTATTTTGGAGAAGAATAGAAACCTGCAGTGGTCATATGCCGTATGTAGTGCATTAGATATGATAAACTACCGTGAGCTACTCTGACTAACCTGTGGCGAGCGTCGGTTTGAACCTTGACCCCTCTCCGTCTTCACCCCTCGGCCCGTTCTCCCCGTACAGGGTGCATCTCTGTCTGCGCAGCTCTTCCTCTCTCTCCTTGGCCTCCCGGATGTCCTTCTCTACCTCTGGCTTCAGAGCAAGGGCCGGGCGCAGCTTGAAGAAGGGGTTTCCCCTGACGGCGGGACATTCTTTCGGGCCGTTGGCCTCCGTGTCTCTGCTCCCGGCATCCCCGCCGGAGTCCGCGCTACCGCTCAGCTGCGCGCGCTCCTTGTGTCTTGCGGAGTGAGAGGGGCGCGCTTTGTCCGGAGAACCGCTCTTTAGGCTCGATGGCCTGAGGATTTCTGCGTGTTTCTCGCTCTCCTTAATCAGCCGGAAGGATTGTGTTCTGCAGACGGGCCGACTTTTGAGCGACAGCATCTCCATGCTGCGGGTGCGCTCCAGCACAGAGGGGTAAACGTGACCTTTCACGATGGGTCTTGGGGGCCTTGCCGGACCATCCGTGTTGATCTGCTGGAAGGCCTCGAACAGGAGCTTTGTCTCCTTCCGCTGGTGGACCTCTCCTTTGCTGTACCCCCCCGGGATCTTGCCCTGGTTGACCAGCACCAGCTCCCTCCGCGTCTCCTGGCTTATCTCCTTTTTCATCTTCTGCGAGGAGAACTGCCAGTCGCCGCCATCCTCGGTGGGGAAGGGGTCGAGCGTAATATGGTTCTTGAAGGGGATCTCCAGCACGTCTGGATCATCGGCGACGTCGAAGATGCCGCTTGCTCTTTGCAGGCTCCCCAGGGCCTCGCTGGGGCTCCGCCCCTCAACCCAGGCCTCGGAGGCCGAGAGTCGGTGGCAGGTGGAGAGAAAGGGATTCTGGGTGGAGGAGGTTTCACCGGGGTCCCTTTGATCTTCCTCATAGTCTCCTGCCTCTGCCATGGTGGTGTTGTGCTGCTCTGACTGCACCGTCGGCATTAACAAAGACATCCCAGCCTCCAGTTCCACGGCATACCTCCCACTCCCTTCCACCGCCATCGGCTTCCATCTCTCTCCCCCGCTCTCTTCTTCCTCATTCTCACCCGTCAAGTGGGCTCCCCTTGCTTTCGAATCGCCTACGTCACTCCCAGGTGCGCTCCTTGTCTCGCCTCGTGTCTCTCGGACAGCCTGCTGGGAGGCGTCAGGGCTCCCGGGTAGAGACACGTCCTGACGCAGCTGGACCAGCTGCAGACGTTGAAGCAGCTGCTCTCCTTGCTGGATACCATTAGATATTCTCCTGCTCCCATCTCCCTGCCCTGTCTCTTCGGAGCCGTCGGAGATGGAGTGTCCATTGGACTCCTCCACTGGGACCTCTGGTACGTACGGCCGACAGGTCGCTGCGTCCGTCGGGTTTTGGGGTCTTTTGGAGGGCTCCGGAGGCTCATTGGACTCAAAATCTTCACCAAAGTCAGCATTTTGCACGGCTGAGTACGTCTTAGCAAAGCCACACATTGATTCTCCCTCTTTGTCAAAATTCTGTGTGTTTTCAGAGTTCTCCCCAATGTTTGAAGGTACCTGTTTTGGGTTCTTGTTGCTTTGAGCCTCTCTGCACCGTTTCTGCCCCTCACTCAAAATATCCTCAGGCTCCGATTGCTCGCCGCCCGCTGTTCTGCCATGATGGCGTCTCTGGGTTGGATCACAACATGCTCCCTCCATTGATGTCAGGTCTTGTTCTTCAGGTAGAATGGAGACTTCAGGCGGGGATGCGCCGTCCGTAGACGTCTGCTCGGTGTTCACTTGCTCCGCTGCGCTCTGCGTTGCCATTAGCCGGCTCTCCCCAGGATGCCAACCTAAGCCACTGGGATTATCTTCAGCTGACCTCTTTGTAAAGGTCACGTTGGAATTATTCACCTGAGCATCTGCGTGCAGAGAAGGAGCCGCGTCAGGCGGAGGAGGTGGGACAAAGTTGTTGTCGTCGTCGTCCATCACACTGTAATACCTGGTGATCACTGCCGGGCCACGCGGGGGGTCCGTGGTCGCCTCTCGGGGCTTCCGCCCGCGGCCCCCTGTGTGGTCCATCAGAGGGTCGGAGTCCATCCTCATCCACAGACCGCTATCATCTCGGGGCACCGGGATTCGAGGGCTGGGGCTGTTTTTTGGGGTTTCCATGGTTACAAGCCTCTGAAGCACACACACAAAGGTCGTTTTTTTTCTCTCTCTTCCCCTTTAGGTTGAAACACACACAGTGCACAAAGTTGACAATCAATCACTTCACACCGTTATTATTTCAGTTATCATCTGTCCATAATAACAGTAATTAAAGAGTGCTTTAAAAAATGGACTTGCATGTGAAGATAAAGACTATATTATCTTTTCATCATATTTTTGCTCTGTGACTGTTGCAGACGACTGGGCACGGCCACTGCAAGACTTATCTCGCTCTGTGTGTAGCATGTAGTTCCATTAAACAGCCAAAAATGAAGCACTGGGGGTCTTCAAACTACTGTTTGACACAGACACTGTGCAGGAAAAGGTTGCGATCAGGTGACAGACCACACGTTTCTCACCACAAGTAGCTGCCGAGTCACGTTTTCATCAGTGGTCTGTTTTATTCTCTTTATAATAATGATAGTAATTATATAACATGGACGCACATATTCCTACCAATAGTTTGTCAGATTTCCTCTACTAAAAGGTGGCAGTGACATTGCAAGAAGCAGCGGGGAAGGTGCATGTTGAAGGTGCACAATGTAGGTTTTTGAACATAAACTGGAAGAATCTGGCAAATACTGAAGAATTGCATTCAACAATACCGTTGCATCCTATTGGCCTGTAAAACATGTATGGGCCTCTTGCATATGTTATTTCTCAAGCTAGACGGAATGTTAACAACAGATCTCCTCAGGGCACCAAGTCCTATATGGTGTCAGCCGTGTGTTGAATGTGCGTATTCCCAAACAAAACCTCAGTTGACGACAGCAGAAATTCAGAATCCTTGTTTGAAAACAGCTACATCACTTCTTTCTCGTTTGGCGCGGGCCGTTTCAGTGACCGCTTCACCCCCCTTCCCCCGCTGTGACCTAGCACAGCCCATTCTGCTGACAAAGGGAAGGAGTAATCGGCTTTGCTCCGTCTGTTTTGGCACACGCACACCATGTGCAGTGCCCGCCGGCCCCCAGCGGCTCTCGCCACCTCACCGGTTGGCCTGTTGAGAATCCTGCTTCAATAATGTCCGTTGGCCCCTGAGCCGCGGTGACTTGTGCTGTCAGTAGGCCGTGGCGTCTTTTACGGGGCCCGCTCTGTGCATTCAGACGCTACGCGGCGTACGCTGAGTGAATTGACAAAAATATGTCCCCCTTAATATGAATATCATCCGGGTATTATCTGGTTCCCTGAGCTGTGAGTCTATATTTACACCTGCATCGAGGGGCTTAATGCCAGCAACTCTGCGTTTCAGGATTACCAACATCCGCACCATGCAACGGGACATATTAATGAGCTTAACCTTTTGTGTTTTTATGAAAAATGCTATAAGCTGTAAACTTGCCTATCTAAGCGACATTGTGCATGCTCTTCCACGACTCCCATTTTCCAGATTTGGGGATAAATGGCTGTCGTGCACACGTACAAATTCCATCACTCTCACTAATATTTAGTTATATTCTCAACATATTTGGAAGATTATGACATGCTCTTTAACCGTGTCTCATAATCATATCAACACATAATGTAGAAATGCGGAAGGAAGAGACCCCACCTGAGTGTAGTGCTGCCGTCCCCTCCAGTGCCCGATGGAAATATGATCTGCTTACATGTAACACCTGTACCTTCCTGTCCTCTGCGTCATGTGAGCAAACTAAGTCCTTCTTTGAGAAGCGGTCCATCTGTTATTCACGTGTTCATATTCCGCATCGTTTAGTGTGTTTGCATGCAGATTTTTGTGTTCAGTTCCAGAGAAATTCTTGGAGAATTCTATTCAGATTTATTGTCATATATTCCAGTAGACATCCACTTCAATAAATCAATTGAATACAAAACGACAGTGATATAAATAACAACATACTTATTAGCAGATATTTGCTGTGTAGCAGACATGAATATTCAGACATATGACAAATTCGGAAGTCTTCCATTTTTTTGAAAAAATTCCTTTTCCCAAACTTTCAATGGTAATTTAAATGCTTAGAAATATTTTCGCTGCAGATCGTATCCTCCTAAACTATTGCCTGAGTGCAGTTTGAAAGCTTTTCTCCACAATGCCGAGAACTTAGTTATTCCAACCCCCCCTTTTTCCGACGCATGAATGAACCCAATCTAGAGCGTTACAATGGGAGCTTTGCTTAAATCGAATTTAACAGAAATGAAAGGGCCGTCTCTCTGTTTGCCTGCCCTGGAATTTGTCTGCAAAAACCTTGATTAGTTCGACTTCATACCTGTCGGGTTTGCTCACGAGCCGAGGAAGCCAAGTGTGAAGTGGTTTGGCTGAGTGGATCTCGTCCAAAGGACCAGTCTAGTAGATGAAACTCAACATTCAAAAAAAGGTTTAGTCGTAGAATACGAACTCCTCCAATTCCATTAAAAAAGGTCAAAGGATGGTAGTATTATGTGATTGTTCTGCTAAACAGCTAAACATATGGAAAGCCACAGAAGAAGTCCTGAGGGACTGGAGACATTTGATGCAAATTATGCAAGGACATGTTGACATTCTCGGCTTTGTCCACCAGAGGGAGGAAGTGGCTCGCGGGTCGTTTTCCCTGCTATGAAAGACCCACAACGGGATGCGACGGTAAAGTAAAGCCACGTCGTTGAGAGCACATGATGTGGTGGTCTCGTCTTCCATACCAGTCCTTTACATTACAGGTCATTTAGCTGACGCTTTTATCCAAAGCGACTGCATTTTGAACCCATGGCTTTATACATTTTTGCCCGGGGAGCAATTAGGGGTTAGGTGTTGCTCAGGGACACTTCGACAGGGGACATGAAGCAGCCGGGGCTTGAACCGCCAACCTTGCGGTTCACGGCGCACCCTCTCTACTCCAATGCGCCATCGTCGACCTTCAGGCACCGATGACACGATGGAGGTTGATCTCTTCTTACATGACGTTGCAACACTGGCAGCTCTTGGGCTTGGTGGTGGCTTTACCGGCGGAGGCCGACTTCTGCCCCCCATTATCTCCTGCCTCTCCCTGGACCTCATTCCCGGCCCTGTGTCCATCCAGGGGGACGTCCTGAGACACGCGGGACTCTCTCCCTTCCTGAGGTGAAGCGGACGTCTCGGTTTCGAAGACGCGCTCTTCTCCCTCCTCGGTGATGATCACGTGCTCCGCGGTCAACATGCCTTGATGCTCCTCCCGGCCGTCTCCTTGGTCTTCGTCCATGTATCCCAGGAACATGAGAGTGACCGGGCCGTCCTCCAACCTCAGCTCCTCCACGTTGCCCACTTCTCCCGCGGTGTCTCGGGGCGCTGAGATCCTCAGGTACCCTTTTCTTTCCTCCTCGGGTCGGATGCTCGCAGAGCGCTGCTCTACCCCCGGCTCGGCTTCCAAGCCGTCGCCTCCAGAGCTTCCAAACTGCGCGTTGTCCTCCTTTGGTGCACGAAGGGTCGAAAAAGACACGACTGGACGCCCTGGAGCTGTGCTGGCTTCTCTGCTCTGCGTCTCCGCCTCCTCCTGGATTGGCGTGAGCGCCATGTCGTCCAGCAGCGCTTTCATCCCGACCCCGTCGACGATGCTCAGGATGTGGCCGAGCTCTTTGGTCGAGGGTTGGCTCCCCGACCCGCCGACCGCGTGGATGCTCCTTCTGCCGTCGTCGAAGATCGCCTCGCCGGTTGCCGTGGACACAGGCGCCACCGACCTGATAGAGGTGGCGCCCGTCTTAGGGTTTCTCTCGACCTGCACCTCCAACATTCCCAGGACTGCAGAATGAGAACAGATTCTGAAGATAAAATGTAAAAATTCTCAACCCAACAGTCCTTAATATGTCATAGTTTGAAGGGTGGGAGGTACAAAGGCTAACGGCAGGTCAGAGCAGGATCTCTGTGAAACTAATGTGAGCCGGCACTACAGACTATATACAGATGCAATGAACCCTCCAGAGCGCATGAAACCAATTTACAAATGTAACTGAAAAAGTCGGCAGAATATAACAAGTTTCTCAGGTGTCTCACCTGATTGTCGTTAAGTCTCAGCCTGAGGCTGAAGAGGCAAATAAAGAGCTCGTATTTTGCAAGAGGGGGGAAGGAACATTGTTCTGTAGCCTAAATTTTGCCCATGTTTGCAGGTAGGTAGGTACATATATATATATATATATATATATATATATATATATATATATATATACTGTATATATTGTCCTTATTCCAACATAATGTGAAATAATCACAAAGAGCTGCAGTCAAATTCTTGAGAGCCTTTATGAACTTAGACGTTATACAGCAGCCAATATGGACAGCAGGGAACTTAAATCACCGGCACTTGACTCAGAAATGATGAGAGCTTTCCCCATTTGATCCTCATTGTGGGCTTCAGCCCTGTAATCACGCCGTATTAAATACTGAACATATGCATTCCTGGTAAATTACAGTGAAGTTTGATCCCTGGCCTCACCTGATCGGCCGTCTTGCCCACTTTCATGGAACGTCCTCTGGGCCATTTGGATCCAGAAGTAATCCTCTTTATTTACTGAAAAAAAACATATATGTGGTACAGGAGGTTTTTAAGTTAAACTACAGTGAAAATGTGATTAAAAAAATGTTTGTAAGAGGTTGCCTTGGAATTATTTGCTAAAAATTGAAATAACAAAACTCACAGAAACTTCCCATGTTTGCCATTGTTTGTTTTCGTGGCAACGTACCCGCAGATAGAAGTTATGCATCACTGACACAAATGAGACCAGGTGCTTAATGAAGACATTTTACTACAGCTCTTTACTGTTGATGGACAGCAGCCATCTTGGATTTTGAGCTCTAGTGTATCAACTCTTCATTTGGCATTTTTGGCAAAGAAATGCGCTTATTTATCCTTTTGACTTACTGTCCTATCAGGAAATCATTTTATATAATATATCGTCGCACATTGACTAGCTGGTTAAGGGATTGTTTGTGGTAATTAACACCTCCTCGTCCTCGGGCGTCTTTTGACTTCTCTTCCTGACACACATCGGCACAGCGACACCATTTCTTGACTACAAGACTTATAGGGCAAATGTGTGTGTGTGTGTGTGTGTGTGTCTCTGCCATCACACATGGCTCGTCATAGTCGACGTAGAAGTGTGTCTGTGACCGATACACTGTCCCGCCTTGCATATCTGTTATCCGTGCAGACTAAATAGTCCCAAATCCCCCCACCCTGCTTCCCCATCATGAATGTCTCACACACTTGTGTGATTGAATTAAGTGCAGCTGGATGAAGCGCGGCTCACGCCGTCGACGGCTCGTCAAGGGCTGGAGACGCTTCGCTGAGCCACGTCTCCCTCAAGTGCTTCCTCTGTGTGGGAGAAGGGGACACACGGGGACAGAAGGAGACACAAGGGGACACAAGGGGAACAGGGTTCAGAACGGACGGTCGAGGCGGCCCGGCATCGATCGGCCAGCGCTCGCCGCGCCTTCGGCTCATTCCTCGCTCCGTGCCCTCTTTCGCCGGCCCACTTGAGCGCTCACGGGGGACAACGGGGCCCAATTTAGTCATTCTCAGTGAAGTCAAAGGGACACTTGACACTGGCATTTGGTTTTTCTCTGCCGGAGCCTGTTTGCTTCACTTGGCCAACATGAGCTCCACAGCTCGGTCAAAATGCGCGTCCTCTTAGACGACTTTTTAATGCGCCAAGCTGTCGTTTTTAAAGTGAAAACCCTGCGAATGGATTCTTAAATATGCACTTGATGGCTGCAAACACCATAGCCCGAGGCTTAAAAGGATGTAACACATCTGGGGCATGATAATAAATGACACCATAATGCTGCGTGAGACCTACTTAGCGTCTTTCGACCTACGACTCTTGGGAACTAGTTGTTGCAAACATGTTCGTGTACGTGAGAAGAAACCGCAACAAGCAAAAAGCATCTTCGTCAACTGTGGATGATCCATGCAGAGGCCATGTTGAGCTAGTGAGTGCATGTACCACTTAACATAGTATGACAAAGAAAAATGTAACCCTGTTTGGCTGCTAAGCCAACATACTTTTCAAATGTTAATTTTCACCTTTAAACCACAGAACCTGAAAGTGCACATGTGTGCTCTGATGCGCGCAGCACATCTGTGTTTTCATCATGATTTGGATGCAAAGTATAATGCTCACTACAGCCTCCCCCCCCTACACTCCTTCAGCATGTGCAGGGAAGACGTCAGAGACCAGCTGCGCCCGGACACGGATACTAAGCAGCGATTGGACCGTCCCTGTTAGCGGCAACGCTGCCGGAAACAACCACTGCCGCGCATTGACAAGCATTCAGCGGACACACAGCCGGCCAGCTGGCAGCGCCACTTTGCCTCCTCCGCAGGCACCAACGAGGGCCCAACGAGGGCCCAACGAGGGCCGAAGGACGAGCAGGGTCTGTGGGAGTGACAGTGAAAGGGTGTCTGTGCTTCGGAGCCCTCTGCCCCCCCCCCCAGACGTCCACAGTCAGTCAGTCATCGCCCGGCCTCGGGCGGGAGGCGTATCCATGAGCGCTCTGTTGGCCCGACCGGGACCGGACGGACGTAATGTGAGTAAATCAGACTCCTGATGAAGTCACGATGACCAGAACATTAGAGCTAGGCGTCGGCTCGCTTGGCAGAAGTCAGAAGACGTGACATGAGGGCGGGACATATTTCCTTAATGAGAAACAGCTGGAAAGGAGGATGGACAAAACTGGATCCCAGCCGTCTATTTTCACAGCAAAAGAGTTCTTCATTTTTTAAGGAACATTTTGCTATTTTTGTGTGTGAGAAATTCACCTGAGCATTCAAATTCATCCTTATCAACCCCTAAGAGAGCAAATAAGTGATTCTCGTCAGCCGCTCCTCTTCTTGCTGCCTCCGACGCCTCTCCGGGTGACAAAGGGAGACAAATCCTCAAAGAGGGAATGTGAAGAAAGAAAGAAGAGTCTCAGAAGGGAGCCGGTTGTTGGGGCGTATCGGCGGAGGGACGATGAGTAGGCAGCGGCAACACTCCTACGAGGTGGTTGTGAACCGGGGCAGTGACGCCACTGTGGAAAAAAAGCTGAAAGCAGAGTGTAATAACTGTGTGTCTGTAACAATAATCCCAACCTCGCTCTCCTGCCGCGGCTATCGGAGAAAATGAAGAAAACTGATCTTCTACGCTGCCGTTACATTCACTTTGCTTGGAACTCGTTTGCGCACAAAAAAAGTAGAAAAAGCGTAAAGTAATCACTAAGTATCACTACTTACCCCTCACTTATAATAAATCCTCCTTCAAGTTCTCTCTCAGCGGCGAGGAAAACTTGCTCCAACAGAAAAGCCGCTTAACCAGAATTTAAGCGACAGCTGTTTGTTCCACTAACAACAGATTGAACTTAATCCAAGATCACTGTGCTGATGATGGTGGGTTACGCCCGCTTTTTAATATAATTCTTTAGTAACACCCCTCTGCAGTCCTGCTCCCTAAAGACAAGGAGGTCTTCTGTACCAAAGCACAGAGGACTGAGGGGGGGGGGGTATTTTTAGGAGACGTGGCCGACAGATTAAAGCGGGGAGATGCAGCTGCTGCAGCGCAGGGATGCCGGGGGAAATAGTTGAGCGCCGCAGCACATTGCGAGCATGCCGAGGCCCAATCGGGGCCCGCATCGCTAGAGGAAGTGTGTGTGTGTGTGTGTGTGTGGGGGGGGGAGAGAGACCCATTTTCACTGCACAGATTTATTGGCCTGTGAGGTTGTTTTTGACGTGAGGTGAAAGTTCGAGGCGGTCTTGAGGCCTGAAGGGGCGAATGTGAAAGACACGGTAAAAGAAGGACGGACTCACCGCGACGGCTTGTAGCCTCTGTTGGTTCTCTGCCTCGTCCACGCCGATCCTCGACAGACATAACAGAGTTTCAGTTTCTAAGTAGACATACAAACTGATCAAAATACGCCAAATGGGGAAACTGGTACAGGGGCAGCACATTCTATATTCAGCAAATGTTACATAGCTCTCAGTAAATAAACTGCACAGCAACAGTAATATATTCTCAACTAGCAGCTGTATGTTTGCGTGGAGGTGGAGGACATTTTGTGGCTTGGCAGTGATGGCAGTGTGTCTTTAGAGCTGATTGGTCCACCATTTTTGTCCAGACTCAAAAGGTATTGGATGGATCCTTTTTCTTCCTGGCCATTCATGGCCCCCAGAGGATGATTTCTAAAGACTGAGATCTCATCTCAGTTGAAACTAATGGTTAGAGAACTGTGGGGTGACATCCATTTCTGTGTGCAGCTGACTTGTAATAACAAGGTTGTGGAAACAAAAACGGGCCCAATTTTAATGGGAGATGGATTTGAAGGAGAGGTCTGTTCTCTCCTTCCAGTTAGTTTGGTTTGTCTATTTGTGAAAAGGATTCTGTGAAAATTGCAGACTTGAGCTTCATGAAATTGTGTGGAACATTGGTACATTTTTTTCTTTTAAATGTGTCAAATATTTAGTTTTTTTCCTTGTTGTCAATACCGGTGTGTATGAAGGAATGACTCAAGATAAACTACAATGCCGGTGTTACTGGTGATGAAGGAAGAGGTCCCAACAGGAAGTCCTTCATGCTGTATTTTGGTACAACAGTCGAATTCTCTTGCTCGGAGAAATAAGCTACAGTGCCGATATGACACATACCGAACCCCATCCGCTCCATCCTTAACGTGCCGATTGGCCACCAGCTGGTTCTCTGATAAAACATGACGGAGGTTACAAAAAAAGGCAGAAGGTGACAACCTTCAGACCAGCATCCACAATCTCACAGCTGCTCAGCCCCCCCAGGAGGAAAGAAGTAATTGATTGGTTGAAAGCACTAGTTGAAACAGAGGATGAGCGATGAAGAGACTCCACTGCACCACGGAGCCATCGATCACCTCACAGGTTGAACATCTGAACCCTCCGCGGGGAACTAGGCGGGAGCGAGGCTGCTGGATTTAGACGCAGCTCGTTGAACTCTGAACTCTCTCCCCAAGCGGTAGAAGTGCAGCTCCAGCTGTTGAAACCGTGTGCTCACACTTGTGACTTTGGTAACAGAGGAACAGCAGTAGAGGTAAGAAGAGGAAAAAAGGAGCAGAAAAGCAAGTAATAGAAGGAATAGAATCATATTAAAATCCATTTTTAACCAAGCTCTATTCAATTACGCTTTCTACTGAGACATTAGGCTGCGCACAGAGGCTTAATATAGGAGCAGTGTTCCGTGGCTCATAATCCTGCGACAAGACTTCAGATTTCCTGCAAAGCTTCAAAATGCAGAGCGTCATCTCTTTGAAGTCGGCAGGCGTAAAAACTCAATGAGATGTAGACTAATTCCCCATTAGTGGCTGTTTATTAGTCCTCCACAGACAAGGGAGAGGAGCGTGAACTCCAGATCTTCATCCCGGGAAAAGGAGCTGACGGACCAGTGGTGTGTTCAGTAAAAAGCCGCGGTAATCGGTCAGATGTCACCGTGACCTCTGTGGGAAGCGAGAGGGCTGAGTGGCCATTTTCCCACGCAGCGTCTAACACGGACCCCGTGCCCTCGGATCACAAGAAAAAGGAACTTGTTAGGTTTTTGAAATTAGTTTTGCCGTGTTGGTGCAATACTGCAAGAGAGCCGAAATGTGCAATGGAAACACAAAGGATACTGCAAAAACACAGTAACTAGAGAGCTGTAGTCTTAAATGTCAAAATTGTCGCAGGAATGTGGAAACGTCGACAAACAATGTGCAAGAAGAATATGAACCGTACAGAAGACGTTTCTTTAATATGACGTACACATATGTGAGGATGTAGCTGAGCACAAATTACAATGCAATGCAGTTACACGGTTAATCTCCATCTTGGCACACTTTAAAGTCTGCGTTCAGCACTTAGTATCATTCATTGATATTTATCGACATCTCTGTGCGGTTTGCATTTTCCAGTTAGTTTATTTCGTTGTCTCGGTCATTTGACGATACAATTAAAATTCCACAAATTTCCGGCAACGGACCTCCAAAAGCTTGAGGAACCCCTCACCGGAAACGCTGTTGCAGCAGCACATTTATACATTTACGCTTTTGGAATTACGCGGCCAACGAGTGCGCTGTTCCTGTGCGGCAACGAGAAATATTTGGAGAGGACATAAAAAGAGCGGCGCCTGAGTCACAGCAGCGACAACGCCGCAGTATTCCTCGTCAGTCCCACTGGCAGAACTTTTAGAGCCGAGTGACTTGATTCACAGAGATTAAAGGAAAGCGCCAACATCAAGACAAATTAGATCTGAGATCTGTGTCCCGGGGGGTGGGCGGCGTGCCGTCGGGGTTTTATTTGCCGACACATTAAGGAGGAATAATGAGGAGCACCGCTGGGAGTTGGATGTAAGGGAAAGAAGCTCATTGAGGAGCCCAGAACCCCCCCCCTTCCCCCCGGGGAGCTGCTGTTTCCTCATGAAAGTGGCCTTCACCACATACATGCGGCCTGGCGATGCCCGCGGTGGGACAACATGTGGACCGCGTGTGTGTGTGTGTGTGTGTGTGTGTGGCCGCCCCAGAGGTCAATGAGATCGGATCGGGGGGGGCAGCTTTTCACTGACACCCTCTATTCTCACTGGGGGGCCCCCAGGCTCGTTATGATGGACACGAATCTTTTGAGATACTCGAGGTTGTGTCCAGACCCCCCCCCTGGTTGTTTATCTTCCAACTAGAAAACCATTTGAGGAGCCTTCATGCATTCGCTGTGTCTCCTACTTGCAAGTATTATATAATAAGTGTCCTGTTGATGATTTTGAACCAGTAAATCAGAATTATTATTGTTGTTCACGAGTGAAATGCTCACTGAGGCTGCTGATGCACACGTTTAACGTGCACAGAAGAACGTATCAGAGGGAGTACTGCAACAAGCAGGAGGGAGCCTCCTGAGCGAGGTTTTATGGTCTGCATTACTTACAGGAGGGGCAGCATCGCATCTCCTCTCCAACCTTATCGTTTTCCCAGGAGGTTCGAAATGGCCTTTTGCAGCTGTCACTTCCTTTTTAAAGCACGACTCACTGGCGAGGAGCGAGAAGCGTTCGAGCCGAGGGACCACTTCTGGTTTTAAAAGTACAATTTCAACAGAAATATGGGCTCTTTCTCTGAGGAAATGGAAGAAAAACAACGGCGACGTGATGACAATAACCATCTTCAGAGGAGCAGAATCACACAAAAAAAGGCAGTTTGGAGACAGAAGTGAATAAAAGTCCCTCTTTTCAGTTTGAAACAGAGTATTGAACACATGCCGCCAGACACGGCGCGCTAACGGGCGAATGAGCCGAGCTGACTGTGCTAAAAGAATGATGGATAACGTGTCCGTGTCATCTGCAACACGCGGTCGCTCATCACTGATCAAGCACGACCTATTTCACTACATTTACCAGCACAATGTGATTGCCATGAGACTGGCTAACATTAGCATTAGCTTGAGTTTTTTCTGCAACAACGCTACATTTTAAAGGTTTTTTTTGGTCCCGTGTGCCCCTGGCATGGCGGGATAGAAATAATTTAAAGGTGCTCGACGTTGGGAGATTGGGAGCAGTTCTGTTCCTCTCCGACAAGTCGACGGCTCACAGCTAACGGTGCTAACACAGCAAAAGTGCCGACAGGTGTTTGCGCACGATATCGGGTTTCAACTGGTTGCAATAACTCACTTTGCGCTAGTGGGGCCACGCATCTTCTCACGTATCACATCACACTTCCTCCTCGCACAGGCACCAGGTGCTTCCCTCAGCGGCCCGCGTGAAACACCAAAGCATCTGTACTACCTTCATCATTTCAAGTGGGACCGTAAATAGATATAAGCGCAAATAAGTGAAACAATGTTTGTGTGTTTGTTTTTCTGTAAAAGAATCTGTGTCCTCAAGGTTTCTTGTGTTTGGAGAAAGATGAATATTATCGTACCACTGACAGCGGGCCGCTTGCTGCTGCTGGGTGCAGGCGCTCCAGACGGCCGTCTTTGTTTGATTGTCCGTCATGGGATTAGCTAATTAGGGAGAGATGCCCGGGCTTCCCGGCAGGGCGAACGGCGCCCTGAGCAGCGGTCGGTGCCGAGGCCCGTCTCCTCTCCCCAGAGAACGGGCCGTTGAGATGCTGCTTGATGTTGCACACGATGCGCTGAGCACGTTTTGTACTCGCTCCCCTGTGCACGCTTAGGCTTTCTACAGGCACTCCTCGGTGTACATGCTCCTGTGCTCCGTTGCTCTCCCTCTTGTGATGCTTTCAATGTGGCTGAAAGGCTTTGTAGCGGATGGTCAGTCCTGTTTATGGGCCGTAAACGTAAAGCATGAGGGGAATGTAAATGCGGACGTTATTTCCCACACATGAACTGGTAATGATAAACAACGTAGCGCCATTGTCATTTGTTTGAGGCTTGCTGTTAAAAGCTTGAGGTTCCAGTCCGTCGCCATCTTGGTTTTTGCAGCACAACAGATGTTGAAAAGACATGACGAGAGACCATGATGTCACCATTCACTTTCATGAACTGCAAACCCATCTGAACAGGTAAGTAAAAAAGACGCCATTGATTTGACACTATAAACTTAATTTGAATTAACAAACATATTTCTGTGCATACTGTATTAAAATTACATCATGTTAATTTCCATGGTTCTTTTTATCATTAAGTCAATATGAGAACCATGATATAATGAATTAATTAGTTTCCTTTTGCTTCAAGTTAACTTCTTGCAAAGATCACATGTCGATATCCATCACAATACGTCACCTCAGCACAGCATGTGTCTCTTATTGACAAACCGCCAATTGCCTCGATTTGCACCAGTTGCGGTTTCAACCTCTGCTGCTGCCGTTCAAACGTCAGCGCGTGTGAGTGTGTATTTGTGTGTGTGTTGTGGGGCAGTGTGTCCAAGTGGTGGTGTCATAACTGACGCTGGGATCAGCACATGCATTCCCTCTCTCTGCAACACCTCCGGCAACTGAACTGAACATGGCCGCTTTTAGTGCCAGCCGCTACAAATGTGTGTGTGTGTGTGTGTGTGTGAGTGTGTGTGTGTGTGTGTGTGTGTGCGTGTGTGTGTGTGTGTGTGCGTGTTTAGAGCAGATTGCTTCTTTTTTTTTTACACAAACTGTACACTCTGAAAAGGTGCAGCGACACCCTTTGATGGCTCCCCTAAAATAACCCGGGATTTGATCCGCCAGAAAGAGCTGATCTCTGCAGGACCGGGACAATCGCAAAACCTCCTAATCTGCCTCCTCCACGCTAATATTAGATCATATTATTAGCAATCACACAACAGCCTGCTCCTTGGCTTTAAATTCACCTCTAATGGACACAATGTAGCAGACCATGAATACCGTCCAAACAAATCATTTATATATCTATATATTAGTATATACACCCTGATTTCCATTAATATACATTTTTCATTTTCTAGATTTTATACTCAGACACACACACAACCACCAGCGGATAGAGGCCACGCGTTGGAAAGTGTCGTTGTGTTAATTTGTATCAAAACAATGAGTTTTTATCTATTAGGACTTTTTGCAAACCTTGTGTGGCATCGCTAACGCAACCTGTGGTGGACGAGGGGAAAACTGCATCTTCTGTTTTAATAAACGCCTGGTGTTATTTGTGCTGAAGACCGTTTCCACGTTCGACTGGAGTAAAAAGTGGACACACATTTGGATCTTTTTCTGTTGTCTTTGCCATAATGCCTTTTGTTTGTGTGTTTCCAACAACGTGGTCTCACTTTGTCGTCTGATCTTCCACCTTCCCCCTTCAGGCTTTAGCCTCCTTGCTCACGTTACAAGTTAGAAGAAAAGTCTAAAACAAAAGCTGATTATGGGAAATTTGGGACAATGGGACACGTTTGAGCGCTCAGTGGCGACCTCGGAACCAAGGCGAGCATCACCACTTGCCACTGGTGATGCTCCCCCAGAGATTTAATCAGCCTCCAGCCGTTGGCCTGCTGAAGAAGGTGATCTTTGGGCTAAGATGCTCAAATCTTACACTGCCTTCCCGCTGGATACCCCCCGAAGTAAATCAAAGCGCTGCTGCTGCCTACACACAGCGATCGCACACAAGTAAAGAATGGGCACACACCGATCCTCCTACGAGTCAGCCGGAGGGACGCAGCATCCACCGAGCTGTGATAGCCACGACACACAGGGGGGGTTAACGGCTTGCATCTCTCTGCCCCCCAGCTGCAGATTGAGCTCCGTCTTACTCTATCTGGCAGCGCAGCTTGATTCTTGTTTATTCAACTTGGGACATGGAGTGCTGGGGGCGCACACACACACACACACACACACACACACACACACACACACAGAAATGTGATCAGAGGCCGCGTGCCGCCTGTGAGCCGAATCCACTCAGTGCAGCGTCGCTCCCGGCACAGTGATTCGCTCCGTATGAGCTCAACAACGCTCTCCTGCTTCCTGTTTCCTTCATGTCCACGTTAGAGGCCGCTCCTTCCGCTCCTCTGCCCGTCACATGACCTCCCAAACCCGCCCTCTCCAGCCCCCCGAGAGAGGATCAGATTTAATGGGTTTGCATTGCATGGACAGTTTAATCTCTTAGGAACAACAGGATGCCACATATTTGGGTGAAAATAAGTTTCAGGATACAGAAAGCTTGAGTTTATAGACCCCCCAAAAATCAAGGAGAAAAATGATGTGGCAGGCACTCCAAATTTCCATTTCTGCAACTCAAGACGATATCTTGTGTGGCCCCTGTGCGCGGTTACGCACGCTTGACAACGTCGCGCCGTGCTCCTAATGAGAAGACTGATGGTGTCCTGCGGGATGTCCTCCCAGATCTGTCTGAGGGCATCAGTGGGCTCCTGCAAAGTCTGAGGAGCAACCTGGTGGGGTCTGATGGACCGAAACCTATTGTCCCAGAGGTGTTCTATCTCACCTGTGAAAAGCACACCAATGCAGGTGCACGGTGCTGGGCAGTGAGCACAGAGCACACAACGCTCATAAAGTCTGTTTCTGATTGTTTGGCCAGAGACATTCACACCAGTAGAGAAAGGAGAAAGAAAAAAAAAACAGTCCTGTTTTGGGGGTCGTGGTGGTCTGTTACTTGCCTGACCAGATCATTATCAAAGATCAAGAATTCATGCCCTGAGAAGAGATTGTTTCTTTCATTTTTTGGACCGTGTAGTGTCCCATTATCATTGTTTCTCTAAAAATATATATTATGACTGCTTTAAAACTTCTGTACTGGTTGATATGGCAACGTGTTGTTTACGGTAAAGATGCCTGAGTTAAAAATAAGACGTGCACAGATTACTGTGGTG
This sequence comes from Gasterosteus aculeatus, assembly GCF_964276395.1. Classification (NCBI taxonomy): domain Eukaryota; kingdom Metazoa; phylum Chordata; class Actinopteri; order Perciformes; family Gasterosteidae; genus Gasterosteus; species Gasterosteus aculeatus. The sequence continues at coordinate 4,623,901 of NC_135699.1, forward strand.
AAAACTGTGGTTGGAGAGGATTTATCTTGTGACATTAAAACAAATAATAATCATTTTTCCTCCAGCAATTTCTACCATTTGTCAAACCTGGTCAGGGGCCCATTACAAGACTTTTACACTGAAATATAATACTGAATATAATATTTCAAATAGAAATGATGTGACTCAACTGTTCACATTTAACATTTCTCTTTTAGAGGTTTCTGGGTTTTTCTCAGGAAAGTATTTATATGCCACAGACACCAGCTCTGCAAAGACCACTCTTAAAATATGATATTCATTCAAAATATGCATTTTCCTCTTCTTTTAGATTGCTAGAAATATGATCCTTTATAATTCTAGGGTCAGCTCGTAGCAAATTGGGAAAGAGGGGAATCTATTTTGGGCAATAGCAAAGATATTTCTGGCCTCTGCTGAGGCACTTTCTCTAAATAGTTCGCCGTGTTCCAAATATCAATTCATATCGCTATTTCCACTTCACTTAATCGACTCTGCTTCCTGTCTAAAGCTGGAAGAAAAACAGCTTCAACCCAGAAACCATTTAAGAAGACCATCTCAATTCAAACTCGAAACAACATACAAATAGCTGGCAACTGGCTTGATCCATATTATGGATCCCAACTGGGTATAAATACTGATCTAAAGAGACAGGTGTTGCAGAAGGGTAATCTAGTTGAAGGTGTAATAAGGTTAATTAAAGGGCAAAGGAAGAACAAACTATCCAATCCCAAATCGTCAACTACTTCTACGACAAGAGTTTCTCATGGGTTAAAACTAGGTCATATGCAACCTTACACAGTTATACGATCTCTGTCCTCTCCTATAGGACCGGAGGTTCTTCTCCTCAATGTACTCAGTCTGCTCTGTCAAAAGCAAAGCACCACCAGCCACAGTGCGGTACCACAACATTTGTCCCACAGAGCGAGAGTGGGCTCTGATTGCACGTTCAACATCTGAATGATTGGACTGTGTTTCCGATAAATGTTGATTTATGAGCCGCGCACCGACCATTTCTGCTCTGCAGGCTCCCACCCCGCCTAACTGGGTCAATGAGAGAGTAATGGGTCTGAAGGACAGAGAGCCTCATAGATTATTTAAAGTAAGAGAGCAGTAAAAGAGGTAGACGTTTGATTGTGACGGGCAGCGGTGGAAAAGAGAGCGATGGAGAGCCTGAGACTGTCAACCATGTTCTTCGCTGGTCTGTAACCACATCTAGAACCCGTGGCTTTGATATCCGCAAGTGAAGCAAAGCACCAGAAATGGTTGTGTCCCAGTGGGGCTATCCATCATGTTGCTCAGCTGATTCACGGGTCGGTAACCGACAGCTCATTGTGCGCTGCGGGACGACCCCCCCCCCCCTCCCCCTTCTCTACAAGACTCATTTGTCAGCATGTGAGCCTACGTCCTCTTCAACCATTTTGCGCTCCACGATGGACATCCACAGCCTGGGAGGTTTGGCTGGGACGGAGCAGAAATCAGTGTAGGGTGGGTGGGGGGGTGATGTTGGGGTGGATCAGTACAGCTAGCGTGTCTCTGTCATATTGGTGGTGGCGCCTGGTCCTTTACATTGGTCCTACTTCTAATATCTGAACAACTAATAATGGAAACTTTTCACAGACACATAAGGCAGCAGAGGATCCCGCTGACTTTTGTGATCCCCGATCATCCCCATAGTGCCCCCGTGTGGTTGACGTTAGTTGTTATTTGTGAAACAACAGTAGATCTCCTGGATGGTGTGTGATCCAAGGCGTTGATCATGCTGCGCCTTGCACCTGACAAACATCCGCATTTAACTTCGGTGTCAGTTTGAGCACGTTGCCAAGCTACTGTTAGCATTCAGCCATCCTACAGGCCCACTGAGCACAGCCCCTCAGAGGCCGATGGGTGGGCACTATGAATCCTGGAAGGTGGAGAAGGTCCACTGAGCCCTGAAGCCACGCCCCCACTGCCTACTTAAGCGCTGTTAGCCGGTTGGATGTGTTGCGGGTTGTGCGCGGATGCCTGTGGCAATACACCCACCAGGTGTGAAGTAGACGAAGGGTTCTCAAGTTATGCACCAGATATTCTTAATATACGGTATGCATGATGCAAATTTCTTCTGACACGCTCAAGGAAGACATTCCAGCACGAGATGATTCAGCCCCAAATTGGGTATACTTTTTAATCCTCCATAAGAAACAGCATGCACTTTGTTTAATATAATTTATTCAATTCGGCATCAATCCATTACACTTTTAAGGGAGATCTTAGTTCTACAGTAACAAATATCACAGTCAAATATAAATTGCACAAAGTGGGATGTAAGTAAGTATATTGCAGGTGCATTGCGCAGAAACCCAATCGGGTGTCTGAACGGTAAATGTTTAAACTTCTCATCCAACCACAATCAAATCCACTCGATCCGGATGGCGCGATTTATCTGTGTAGTAGTGTGTTTTTGAAAATGTAAGGAGTAGAAAGTACAGATATTTGCGTGAAAATGTAAGGAGTAGAAGTAAAAAGTTGTCTGAAAAATAAATAGTATAGAGTATAGATACCCAAAATTTGTACTTAAGTGAGGTAATGAAGTATTTGTACTTCGTTACTTGACACCTCTGTGAATATATATATATAGCATGTTGAATTCTACGAGGTGGAGGCCTTTTCACCCTGTCGTTTTCCCTCCACGTGACATTTTGGCCTCACAGCCTCTACAACTAATCATCTCTACACAATGAAAGAGCTGATATTTCGGATCCCGCTTCGTTTTCCGTAAGATGCTCTTGAAATGACAGCCCTCCTCCACTCCCCCGTCCCCCGTGTCACAAACACTTTGAACCGATGTCCCACCACATGACAGGAGCGGGCTTTAACATTCTCTCCAGATGCAGCGTGAAGAACCATTCCCCTTCATCTCTCCTGCTCCCGCCCATCCTCCCGCCGTCCTGCCCCCCCCCACACACACCGCTGCGTGTCCTAACTAATGAGGCGCCGCGCTTAAGCATGTGGGTGTCTTCATAGCGAGTCTCAGCAGCCTCGGGCGCCAAATCCGGATGCTTGTAACGCTGTCAAAACACTTTGCTTGCTGCAGGTTTCACTGCGTCTCTCGTATGTAGAGACACACACAGCCTCATCAGCACACACACTCCACAGCAATCTGTACAGATGACACACGCTGTTCTTTAACAAAATACTTTAAACAAAAAAAAATGGCGTCTTTCTACCATTTTCTACAGATTGCTTATAAAATGACCTTTAAGCATCTCATTGGGTCCCAGGTAGATACGGCGTCACTGCAATTCCACCACATCATAGATGAGCTATCACACTAAACTTGAGAGGCAGACATTGTGTCTGTGTTTAGAATAATCTGCTTCTTGGGTCTCCACTACACTCAGCCCATTTTTTTAAACTATTTCTAAAGCTAAATGGTCGAGAGCGTCTCGGAGGCGGTGATGAGGATGATGAAAGTGAAGCTGACAGCTGCTGGTGTGCCAGGACCGCAGCCAGCACTAAACCGGACTAAACACTGTCCCTGGGCCCACGGCCGTTTGTCTCCTCACCAGTCGGTCATATAAACTCTGTCTGCTGCCAGGGACTGAGGACTCAGTCCTTAGTGGAGTCTCCACTGGTGATACAACACAGCTGGTTTTATTTCGGTCCACCACTTGTCTAGTATCTGTATGAGGACATTAATACATTTTCACGGACTCCATACACATGCATAGCATAGCATTTCCCTGCAGGCACGAGTCATTTGGAATAAACAGACCAAAAGGTCGGAATAGTGAGTCGTTTTTGGGGGTTATTTAGAAGGGCTTCGGTTTTCAAGAAAGTTGCAAAGTAATAAGCTGGGATCAGCAACAATATGAAGCGTCTTACCTTCCGTAACATGCAGGCGAGGACGTTTTCAGCCAATAAATACAAAATATTTAATGTTACCGCTGTGTTGCTGTTTACAGCGTCACACCGGGGCTTTTTAGGAGTACTTTTGGATCCCAGTGCTACCTAAAGATGATGGGAGTGACTTGTGCGTGTATGTGTGTGTGTGTGTGTGTGTGTGTGTGTGTGTGTGTGTGTGGTGCGCCGTAGACTCCTTTCATTTACTAACGTAGCTTCTCTCAGGGAGGCTACGTGGCGTGAACGTGAAGCTGTTAGCAAACAGTGCGAGGGTTAACTAACGTTGGCGTTACGTAACTTCTCCGCCTGCTCTCTGGAGCTCAGAACTCTGGCTCTTCGAACAAGCGGAGACAAACTTCCCAGCCCCCTCTAGACCAATCAAAGTCTGTCTCCCACTAACCTTATGAACCCGTTGTTCAATGGCAACAGTTGACATAATGAAATAGTTCTGAACCTAAAGATTGGTCTGGGGTCGTTATCCTAAACCTTAAAGACGGGCGCTGAAACGGAATGTTTCAGCCAGAAGGAAGAAAAAATGATTTGCTTTTTTAACATCAAAGCATGCGACGGTGTCAAGGTGGAAACCCTAAACACGATGGTGAGTCTCATATTGACTATGGAGGATTCAAATGTAGCAGCATTTTTAGACCGCTCGCTGGTGGGTTACAAATATAACGTCCCCGTCCAGAAAGAGGCGTGTCCCTGGCCTAATTTGACAAATGCGGTTTATTTTTCATGCAGGTTTGCTACCTGTCACTTAAAATATTTTTGCGCCAGCGGAACGAGCCTCCCTGTCACAATGTCAGGTCGTCGCCATTTACGTCTCATTATGGAAGGATTGCTGCTCCATACCTCCATGTTCCCCCGCTTCGGGACCCCATCTGGTGTGTTCACAATAACACGCATCATTTACTCCCCTGGCCCCCCCTCCCCCGTGCTCGAGGGGTTTGAGCAAGGGACCACTTCACTGCATGCCGTGCTGAGGGGGGGGTGGGGGGGGGCGGTGATAATAGCCAAATCAAATCACATGAGATGGAATTTACTTTCCAATAACAATGAAAGAGGGGAACACCTGCTGTAGCCTCCCTCCCCCGTGATCCTTGCAGAACCGTGCCCACACAATGTGTTCATGCTCTGACAGTAATGGCGTTTGCCCACGACTGCAAGACGTTGCTTGTGACGGGGATGAAGCTCCATGATCAGACCGGAGGCCGGAGACTATATTATGAAACAAATCCCTGAAGACGACTAGTTGCGTTGAACTAAACTCCTGAAGAAGCCACCTGAGGTATTTTATGTGTAGGCGGATTTAGGGGGATTTATTGGCATACAATGAATGTAGGCGAAAACATTGTTTTTAATGCACTTGACCGTTCTGTAATTTTCAAGTTCGCCTCCAAACTAATTTGAAAGAAAACAACAACAGATTTAGGTGTTTATTATTACTACGTTGTTTGTCAATATCGAATTTTTTATTTATCATATTCTGAGACAGATATTGCCCCTTTATGTCAAACTTTCCATTTTCATTCATAGTTTCATTCTGAAGATTTTTGACCCCGGGTTTGCCTAATGTTCAGATTTAACCGGCACAATTACTGCTGGATGAAGTGGGGCCGCAGACAAAGGAGGAAGCACAGCGTAGGAATGTGGCCCTTTGTTGTCGGGCTGAATAATGAATTTCCCCTGGAGTCCACAGCTGGAGCTCCTGGCGTAATGATACAAGGCCATGTGTGATTGTGTGATAGTGTGTGTGTGTTTGTGCTTGGGGGGGTTGTGTTTGGAGAGCCGTGTGCTGATGATGTGTGGTGGTAATGAGGGGGGTAAATGTGTGTAGATGCGTACGGTGTGTTTAAGTGACAGGCTTGAAATTGGACATCAATGTGCTCATGAGCCCCGAGGCCGTCTGTTTTTTTTTTTTTTTAGTTCTTGTTGGATTAATAACATGCTCATGTAACTATGAAGCTAAAGCCAGCAGCTGGTTAGCTTAGCATAGCCTAATGAGTGGAAACTGGGCTACAGCTAGCCGACCCTTTGTTCCCAGGTAATAAATAGTAGCAACTAGTAACGCATGAATGGTTATAAACAAACACTGTTACATTGAAACCATTTGGAATGTGACGAGTTGATGGACTCTTACCGCTTCATTTACAGCATTTCATTCAGAGTGAATTTGTCCGACCTCACCGAGGGTCTGAATTGCTTCCGCGGATACAGCGAGCGCACACATATTGCAAAGCTCAGCAAATTCAATAACGCATACTTCTCGCTAGAAGTGCCATCGAAACGCATGCAAATGCTGATGCGAATTATTATAAAAATATTTTTCACAGATAATAGACAATACCACGTTCCACAACGTAAGCAGCCAGGGAGAGGTTGGACAGACCCCGGGGAGGAGTACGCTGCGGGAGGACAGTAGACCCGTGGGACCGGCGTCCAGTGTGCCGTAAACCATTACGGCTCCATAACAGGCGGATTCCTCATCTCCACGATGCTCGCGCCATATCTCATCCACCGCCTCGACAATCCCTCCGAGACCCGCAAGACAGCTCACTCAGCACTGGAGGAGGGGGATTTGTGAGGGGAGGGGACGAAGAAGGGCGTTGAAATTCAATGACATGTTATTTAGGGGACAGCACCCGGAAAAAAATATGAGGATAATAGTCGCGAATAAGCGATCCTACTAGTTGGTTTTATATCAATTCTTTTTAGATTTGAGACCTCTTTGACTTTTCTAGCCTCTTTCTTGATGTATAATCATTAAATATAGATCATAAGCCGTGTGCAAATAAAACGGTCTAGTGGCTATTAATGCTGCTGGAGCAATGGTATATTAATGAGGAGTGGCCGAGGCAGAAGCCACCAGCCCGGCCAATAGAAAATGCCCGAGGTTCATTCATTTAGCTCCTCTCTGTGTCTCTGAGCCGAAGGAGTCGACCCCCTGCTGTTAATGTGTGCAATATGAAAGAAGATAAAACAGCGTAAGGGTGATTTGGTGGATCCAATAAGTCGCCTCGGACCAAAACGTGTGGCAGAATGAGATTGGATTTGACTTCTTGCTTTATTATTTTGTGTCTTTTTGCTCATTTAAGATAACGCACAATTTAAATTCCGTTGGTTAGCACGCTAAAATCTGACAATTAGCTACTAAGCCAAGTACTGCTGGGGCTGATGGGAGTGTCATTCGTTGTCCAGGTATTTGGTCACATATCAGAGCAAAACCAGCCAGATGGTTTGTTACACAGAGTCATTGGGGACTTTATGAAATAAAGTACTTGGAAGCTGATTCATTGAGCCATCTGTCAATCAATCTCTTGCCAAATCCAGTGGTGAGAGAAGCCGAAACGATGCACATCTTTTCCATCGAGAAAAGCCATCAGTGCCGGTCTTCTTTCAGGAAAGACTCTCCGTTTCTGATAGAACTGATCGCAGCATCTACGCTAACCTCTTTAACAGCTGCCATTGCTGTAAGTAGGGTTGGGTACCAAAAAAACAACATCGTTGTGAGAGACTTTAGTCCTTAGCTTCCAGTACACTGATTGGGCCGTGCACCGGCTCACCAAACCAAACACGTCACTTAAAGCTGGACAAATGGATTTTGGTGTGACATCGTGACAACTCAGCTACTCTTCCATGTGACGGGAACAAAGGATTGGAGCCATTGACCAAAGCGTGAGGGATTAATTACTTCACCCTGAGGGAAACATTAGTATGTACAGTATGTACCAAAACATAATGGTATGATCCAGTAGTTTCCCATTTTACTTCTGAACCCCACAGAAGTACCCCGGCACCTCCTCATCTCTGGTCCTCTCTACGGTCGCTGCTGCTTCGCTTATCAGCCGATCAGACGCGCTGCCCAAATCCAAAGAGTGTGCAAGAGCTGGTCGAGCCAAGCAGCCTCACACACACACACACACACACACACACACATGCAGTCCCCCCCTATAGTCTGCAGCTTCCCTCCTTCTGTCCTCTAATGTTTGGATCAGGTTCACGTCCTCTATGTCCATTCAGGAGGAGCTGGAGGGAAGGAGGGAGGGAGGGAGGGAGATAAGGGGAGAGAAGGACAGAGGTTGAGAGATGGGGAGGGATGGAGAGGGAGAACCGGCTTTGAATACAAATGAGCTGACACACATGATGAGGGCCCTCCCTCCCTTTCTCTCTGTTCCTCTCTCTCTCTCTCTCTCTCTCCCTCTCTCCCTCCCTCTTGCTTTCTCACACACATGTTCTTGCTCTCCCCCCGAGCCTCCTCATTGGAGTTAACGCTGCACACGAGGTGACTTCGGCCACTCGCTGTATTAGCGTCGGCGGGGAGGTGAGCCTGTGGAAGACTTGGAGGCTGCCGCTGCCTCTCGCGCTCCACCGTGGACCAGGAGGGGAGAGCAGGGGGGGGGAGAGCAGAGGGAGGAGAGAGCGAGGAGACAGGCGGCCGCTTGGAAGGAGATTTTTTCAACGCCACTTTGCCATCATCTGATCTGACATGGCCACCGCATAGGAGTCTGGTGCCGCGGCGACTGTCAGCTCGGCGACGAGGTACCAAGGGGAGGGTGTGAGGGTGGGGGGAGGGAGGGAGGGAGGGATGACAGGTTTCCGCTCCTCTCCTGCATGCCGGGGTGATTTGAACTGCCTGGGGCCCCACAACACAACAGCCGTGTGGTGGAAGTCACATGTTTTTTTGGGCATTTTCTGCTTGTAAGTGGATCCGTTGTGTGCTTCCTCCCCGGGTCTTCAAGTGTGACTGCCGGTGTGTGTGTGAGGGTGGAGGAGAGGGGGAGGAGGGGGAGGAGGGGGGGGGGGGTATTCCCCCAAACAGAACCCCTAATTATTCAGGGTGGATCCAATGATGAATTTCCGTCTCCTTCTTGACTTCAATCAATACAGGGCAGGGAAAGACGTGTAGTAGGAGTGGGATGTCTGCTGTTCGTGACTCAGCTCCAAGTGAGGTGTGTTGTGTGTGTGTGTGTGTGTGTGTGTGTGTGTGTGTGTGTGTGTGTGTGTGTGTGTGTGTGTGTGTGTTTGCTAACCTTCTGTACTCGCGCGTTAGTTTACATGCGTGCAGTTGGGTTAAAGGATGAGATCAGAGTTGAAGGAAATGAGTATGACAATGTCAAGGCAAAAAATAGCCACACTGAACACACACACACACACACACACACACACACACACTCATACAAGTACACACAAAACCCAAAACATTCCATGCAACATGAGAGGCGTGAGGACATCGATAATGACAGGGTTGAGCTGCAGGTATGTTGAGGTAGAATTGTATCTTAGATAAATAAAACTATTTCCATCACTGACCCCATATTTAGAAATGCTCTGCAGTCAAAGTCTTGAATATTTACGTCTGGGAAGAAGAAGAATGGCTGACTGACAGTTGGTGTTTTAACGCTGCATTGCTGCTGCACAAGTGTGGCAGTGTGCATGAGAAGGGTTTGCAAAGAGGGTCGCTCGACAAGGCAGAAAATAACTGCATGATCCAGATTGTTGTGCCCAATTAGTCTTTGTGTGTGTGTGTGTGTGTGTGTGTGTGTGTGTGTGTGTGTGTGTGTGTGTGTGTGTGTGTGCGCTGGGAGTCCCGGGGCTGGGTGTTGGACTGCAGAGGCAGGAGAGAGGACATATGGCTGCCCGGGTCTCCAGATTCCCCCTTTGACTGGAGTTCTCAGAGCTGCAGCAGACTATTCAAATGTCCTGCGCTCCACAATGTATGTGTGTGTGTCTGTGTGTGTGTGTGTGTGTGTATGAGGGGGGGGTGTGTATGTGTTGGGGTTGACGGAGCTAATTCAACTTTCTCCCCAGCAGCTCCTCTCATCTCCACCATTTTGATTGTGATTTCAGTTCTCTCGCTCATTTCTGACGGTGATGACGGGTTTGTTTGATAGTCTCTGATCAATAGATGTGTTATTAGATTAGATCCCCTCGTCACTTGGACCCCGCTTACCACATCAAACCCTGCAGCTGCCTCGACACAATTACTCAAACACACAAACGGACATGAACACACACAGATGAGTTTGGCAGCAATATAGTACCTATTAATAAAGCAGCAATGTGCATGTTATCCCAACGTCACTCCCCCGCATTCAAGATACGGCTGTCGTTTTTGTTTGTAAAAATCTACAGCGCGGCGGCGAGCGTAATCCAAGATGGAGACAGCAAAATTTCGCCAAACTCAAGGTTTAAAAAACTGCAGTTCAGAAACCAATGGCGTCATGATGACTACGTCCACCAGGCTACGGTTAAATCACAATGTTTGGTGAGTTATGTTCGTTCACCGTGCGGCGGCAGAGGAAACGAGCTGCAACCACGATATTGACCACCACCTTTTAAGAGTCGATGTAGTCAACGCGTTTACTGCTGCTTATTGACACACCTCAGCATTCATTTGGAGACGGTTTGTGTCCACCTGATGAATGTGAACCCAATGCTCTCTTCCAGCTCCGGTTCAGGTCTCCACCACCTCCGTAGGGAAATATCTGGCTACTTAGCAGCTAACTTCAAGTTGTCCGCAACCAAAGATCAATCGCTAAGCTGATTGTATCCACAGATCTGCTCGACGTATTGAACCCATAGATCCTGTTCAAAATAAGTCATTCAGCTTGAAAAGGCCATTAAGGAAAGACAATCTTTCTGATATTAAAGTTGTGGGCCAGACAATTGGCGCTATAGATCTCTTGTAAAGCTGAGGAGAGCTGCAGATTCGGGTGGTAATTCTCTGCAGCTTCACCACTAGGACGTCATGTGGTTTTCACATTTTCATTTGATTCGTTCTCATATAAAAAATTGATCACAGCAGCTTCAACTACTGAGGAGCATACGTATTGTCGAGCTTCTTTAATTAGTGATTCCGTGCATTTTTGAAGTAGCCGGCCCGTCACCGTTTTCACTGTTTCCGACTTCCCTCGAGGACAGTCGCTCTAAGACGTGCGTCAGCGTCGAGCTCACGTTCTACGGTTCTGCCTGCCGAGCATCCGCCAGAGTCCTTCACACTAATTAAGCTGCAAACTTCTGAGAAACGTTCCCTCCGCTCCGAAAGTGCGTGGGACAGCTGAGGAGGCTCCGCGACGCACCCTTTGCAAGAAGAAACGAGCTCTGCGATTCCCATTCCTCACGCAGGGGCGAAATTGTCCCACTAATGAGTTATTAATCGCCAAGGAAGCCTCCCCAACATCTCTGATTTCTCCCACAACGCTGTCTCCGGGCGGATCTCACGTCCAGGCGGGCGGCCCAAACCGTGGGAGAAAGAGCCTCCGCCTGTGCCGCCTGTCATTGAGGGAGTGGAACCCTCAGTGATCCCCCCCCCCCCCAACCGTGTTCTTTCTCCCGCCGTTGGTTTCCGTTACTCGCAGGCTTCTTCAGCTACTTTTCCCTGTCGCACACACACGTTGCTCAGATGGCTGCTAAAAGCTCGGCTCAATGCCTTATTCATCCCTCAGGCGTATTCTTTCAGCGCAGGAAAGAGGAGGAAGGAAGCTCTCCAGCACTCAACACGTCAGCGGCCAGCAGAGGAGACGTCCACCTGACAATGATACTGTATTGTTGTGCGTCCTTTTCTGCACGCGCGTCTCCAAACTTGGTCCGAAGCCGAGCCAGAACCGAAATATCCTGTACTCATCATGAGGCAATGTATGACTGCTTCACTCCGTGTGAAACATTACAGTCTCCACTTATTCGTTCTCTGCTACACAACTCCAGCAAGTTAGTAAGTATGTTTTCCAAATTAGTCAAGAAGATTTGTACGCGGCGGTGCCGTAGTATAGAACTTCTTTCATCCGAGACAGAAGCAAACAAAGAGAACAAGACAGTGAATCGAGTGATATCCGTATTCATTTTTCTCAGAAAAACCTGCGCAGAAGCAGAGCAAAATAACCCGCCAAGCACCACTAGCATCTGAATCATAAATGCCCCTTTGACGTTTTCATTTTGAAGAGAGACATTTGAAGAGAGACGTTGTATGTGCATCACAAGCAATTTCAGTGGCTTCAGGTTTTAGGGGGTGTGGGCGAGTTTCTAAGCCAATCGTCACTCTTAAGAGCATCATTTTACGCTTTAGGCCTGTATATTTTTTGTGTTATATCAATCTATTTCTTCAACAGTAACATATAAACAGATTTTTACACATCACAAGCGTTCGCCTTTATCCTGACAGAAAAAGTTTCAGAGGTATTACACGTTTTATCATGGATATGCCGTATATGGAGCAGTTGTCCAAAAACAGCCTCAGAGTGGAACCTGTCTGACTAGACATCAGAGGATTCAGGGGCCGCGTACGTCCTCTGAAGTTAAGGTTCTGTTCAGCAGTGTGATGGATCAAAGCCTGAAAGCCAACACTGAACTCTTCAGCAGACTCTGCGAAGTGGGACTTCATTGCTGGAATCATCCCTTTGTCCTCTGCAGCACAATGTCGAGGCCCTTGTCCTAAAAGTGGAAATGCAACAAGCTACCGTTGTCTTTTTCCTAATTGGATATAAGGCAGCTTAAAGCGGTTTAGCTTCAGATTTCTGGGATACGTCCTCATTTGCTTAAGAGTTGGATGTAAAAATCATGTCCTTTTTAATATTAAACCCCAGCCAGCAGGTGTTTAGCATAGCGTAGCATAAGACTGTAACCAAGGGGAAATGGCTGGCTCGGTCCAGTTCCAGCAAAATCTACCAACCAAAATGTGTCCTCTTCCAGTTGGGAGTGTGATGAGAGCAAACATTATTTTATTATTCCGGATTTGGGATTTCAGCGTGAGTTTAGAAGCTAAACTACCAATACATGTATCTGCTGATAATCTGTCGCAATTTCTAATGTTTATTTCAGGCCATTATCACGGCAACACGGTTATTTAGCCAAATACAAAGTCAAAAGCTGTTAAATTAGCTGTTCTTGCATTTGCAGTCTAACATGTTCAGTTATTAATCAAAGAACATAAATATACACATCGGAGAGGTTGAATTGCTGCATGGACTCCTGTCAGTCATTCGTAGCTACCTCTAGAATGTTCCAACTTGTTAGCACACATCCTGTTAGCTCGCCAGCTACCGACTTTATTGGCGATATTATTTCTGTATTATCACCGCCCGGCTCTGCAAATTGTTCTAATAACATTCACTGTGATGTACCGTGATCATTCACGGATTTACTTAGTTTTGTGCTCCCATTGATACACGATGCATCAAACCCAAAATAAGAAAAGGACTTTCAAAGACTACGACAATAATCTGTAGGATACACACAGTTCATAGCACTACGGAATATTCATGGCTGTAGCATATGTAGGTAAACAATGCAAATGCATCCCAGTGCTGGATGAAAGAACAAACAAAGAAAAGACATCAGGGGAAGCTGCTTAGTCCTGAGTGGATTTCTCATGGACCCAAACCCTCTTTCCTTCAGGATACGGGAGACCGAAAGCTGGACGGAGAGACGTTCCGACGGACGGAGAGAGGGATGGCTGGGGAGGAGAAGCCGGCTGTGAAGAGCAGCAGCTCCATCGTCCCCTGCTTCCTGTTTGTGGAGGTAAGACACAGAGCGATGTTTATTTATTTGTTGTCAGTTTGTCTGTGCACAAAACAACATTAGAAGACGAAGAAGCATTTTGTGATCAAATGGATTTTCAGACATTAAAAATCAACCATCCATTACCATGAATATACGTACAGATATACACACATGCACAGCACAATTCTTAGTTAAGTTAATTAATGAGTTAATTTTAGTAATGTTAGGCAAACGTGTTGAAGTGCAGAGTTGAAATCACACACTGCATAAAGATGATTCAGCTGTTACAGGCAAGTGAGTCAATTGTACGAAAGAGCTGGAGTCATTATCCAGTGTCAAGGACTTGGGTTTTTAACTCTACATAGAGTGTATTTATTTTGTATTTAACACTGAGCAGACTTATTTGCGCCACAGTAGAGTTAGATTAACTCTTTGATAGGTTTGAAATTTACCTGTACACCAGTGTCACACTTGCTGTTGGGTTTAATTATCTGTATTTAACACTGAGCAGATATATTTTTGACACTTATTCTGAGTTAAATTGTTAAACTTCGTTGAGTGTTGATTTAACACTGACAAGATTGGGACAATATAAACACCAGCTTAGAGTTAAAATTGAATCTCACAGAGTCAATTTAACTGCAAACATACATACACACATATACAGTACATACATACACAGACACACACTTGAACATATAAACAAAAGACGGACACAATAGTAACAACAACAAAAAAATAGTAGATATTATAACATTTTTTGTTATATTATCCGAGGCCATATTTTGAATATAAAGTTGACTGAGGTTTTCACTAAGTGCACTTCCTGCCGTCTGTGTTGGCTGCCTGTATTTGCAATCTGACTCGTGGTTTATCGAGGCGAGCGTCTCTCCAGCCTGAGCTTCAGCGGTGAATATTTCAGGCTGAGCGGCAGCGTTTGGGGACGAGCCGAACAGTGCTCTCCCTCTTTATCGAGGTGTTGCAAAGTGGCCACGGTTGTTTTACCGTCGCCGCGGCGAACATTCCCCAGCACATTTTAGCGAAGTGCAGGATTCATCCAGGCGGTCGCAGGGATGTCACAGCACAACGGGGGGATTCTTCATCAGCTGCATGCACACCGTGGAGCCGTATTGTGCAGATCAAACCAGAGGTTGTTGTCTGCACACACTAATGCACCAGGGACACACACCACTTCGTCCCTTGTGGAAAGCCTGCTCTACATTGTCAATCAGGCGGATGACTTGGAGGCTAGCGAAGGTCCCAGGCCCTTCACCCAATCGCAACCGTGGTGGAGAAAAGCATCAAACTGTTGATGTAATCAGACGGCCTGTAATTCAAACCAGCAGTCCGGAAGCTCATCGGCTTCTAACGAGTCAACCGACAGCCTTTTTTTCAGCTGGGGCCCCCGTACCACACACCCAGGGTTCAGATGGGAGAAGCTGCTCCATGACATCCGCTTCCCTTCCAATCCATTACAATGAGTAAATCGAGTTTCAAAAGGTCTTATTGTGGTGAGATTACATTTTTTCAAGTTGTATTAGATGTCGTCGGAAGCAAAGAAGTCCCGTGAGGCGAAAGGAACCAGTGCATGCGAAACCAGTAATTAGCACGTGTCGTTTGGCAGCTGCAGCTTTAACGCGCGCGATCCCATAAGCTACTTAACTCAGCCAGATGAGAACATACATGATACGTTATCAGATCTGCCAAACGGCTACTCCGACTCACTTTTCACAGCCGCGGTTTTGCCAGCTCCACTTTCCACCAGCGCGGACGGACGGCAGTTGCAGAACTGAACTACACCCCCCCCCCCCCCCCCCTCGCCCCCCTTCCTCCCCCATGGGAGCCTGTCTGTGAACCGCTGCTCCCTTTTGGTTGTGATCCTCTGTAACAGCTCTCCATCAGGCCTCTCCACCATGAGCCTCCCACACACATCAGCACATTAGCCCTCGGCGCAGTCAATTCCCTCGCTTGCTCTGTATTGGCATGTGTGCGCATGTGTGTGTGTGTGTGTGCATGTGTGTGTGTGTGTGCGTGAGAGGGAGAGAGAGAGACAGAGAGAGTTTCTCGACCTGCACTGAGATGGAGAACCCAGCAGCATTGAAGGCCAGTGGCTGTTACCTGTAATGGACGGTTAGTGGATTTTGTTTTGCTTTTGCTGCTTGTGAAGACGACAGCATGAATGTGTGTGTTTGGAAGCCTGACAAAGAGCAGCTATGACGGCTCATTGCCCCCTGCACTATTGTTGGGATTACTCACAGAGGGATTTGGGGAACAACGGAAACACCGACAGGCGAGACGAATCGGTTCCAATGCAAAGTGCATTACTTCCTCTCAGATACGGTGGATTTGTCAAATAGTTTTGAACATATAAGCAATGAACTTCTCGCTCTGTGCAACGTGCAGCAGAAACAGCTCATCGATGTGCATTTTGGGGCTCTGACGCAGCTGGACTGTGCAGCGCGTGTTTACGGAACGTTATTGTTCATCAGCGTGGAAGCTCAAATCGTTTTATTCATCCTTACTGCCACGATTCTTATTGCTAGAACGATTGAGCTTTTTATACATACGAGCATACATATAAACTATGAACTGGTGTCCAGGTGCTGATCCTGCAACAACCACGATCAGCTGATGTTCAAGGTTGTGATGCCTCCATTTGTACGTCAGTATGATGAATGTCTTGGTAGAAATCTATTTGTTTTTGACCAGTAAAGATGATGATCATGTGATCGGGGAGGGTCCAGCTCACAAACCTTCAGCCATGTGGGCATAATAGCCATCGAGGTTAACATTATGGAACACTAACTCATTCTCACTCATTCTATACTATTTTCATTTGTGTTTTATGGTTTCCAGTCACAGCTGGGGGGCGTGTTCAGCAAACAAACCATTCATTTATCTCAGTATTGAAAGCATTTTTAACATTTCTGTAATAAATGTTGCTGCACATTGTGCTGTAACATCTATCATAGATGATTGAGAGTCTTCGTATAGCTAACCACTGAGAATGGTTATTAATGAATGTTTTATATTGCCTTTTTCCATATTAAATGGCCGTGTGCAACGTACAGTAATTTGGACTCTGCAGGGAGGGAAGGCCAGTGGGCAAAGGTTGTACCAATACTAAAAGATGTTTCTACATTTCTTTATATATAATCTGGACTCATTTTGCAGCAAGACTGAAATCAGGCCACTGAGTCACAGTAATACCAGTGTTTGGAGAAGATTATCTTACTACTGACGCTGTTGCTAAGCAGACAACAAAGTCAGTTTTTCTCCCTCTGCTTGCTTCACAGAAAGACACTTGTTTCCCGAAGTATGATATTAGAAGATATGGCTCCTCTATTACTCAGTATAATTTCCATTAATTGTCTTGCCTGAAGTTGTGTTCAGTAAAGAACTTCAGTACCACGATGAGGATGTCAGAATATATCTATGTTTTCATTAGCGTTCAAAGGAGATAGTAAGGTGTCTGAAGCAGTAACTGGGTGAGGAATCGGCGCACACACTGAAGGGGTGAACATGGCCGACCAGGCAGTGTGAAGTACTGGCAGGCAACTCAAATACATCTCGCTCTGCTACTCTCCGCTAAGCATCTCCAGAGGTTCCTTTGAATTCTCTTCACCGGCTCTGCTGCTGCCAACCAGAAATAAAAGTGTTGCTGAGCATCCACACTATTTCACACACACACACACACACACACACACACACACACACACGTTCACAGTAATCCACAAGGGAACACCTTGCATAGGTTGCCACTGTGTTCACCACAAACCACAACCCTAATGGCGAGTAAAGGTTGGTGGCTTCAAGGAGGCAGATAACAGAAAAAAGAGCACTATTCAGTAATGCTGATTTTGTTCCACAAAACTATTGTCAAGTTCACAAAGAAACTGTCAAGGAACAAAATCGGAAATGCTCTCCAGTCTGGCAGGGACTTCTGTCCCCAGCAGAGCCTCGAGTGAGAGAACCGACAGCGCAACCGAGGAAACGAGTGAGACGTGTGTGGAATGTATTGACCCATAATCGAGTGAAGATAGAGCAAGACCTGCAGCCTTTTAATTATTTACTTTAGTACTATAATACTCTGTCGTCTGTACGTACTTCCTGTTTACACACCCGCCTGCCAGGTGTACGTCAATAGCCGTGTGATTTAAAGCAGTGTGATTTAAATAGTTTAATCTGAAAGATGTAAATCGGTGCAGTTTCTCTATGTGTTTGGTGGTGGATTTGGTTGCATTGCCACCGGGAAGAGGCCTCAGCTCTGATTCCCTTCTGTGATCTCCAGCAGTCTATGCAGCCGTGTTTCTGGACATTTCAACCCGCCCATAGCGAGTGACAAAGATGGGTACCTGCTCCCCGGATCTTGGTGCATGTTGGGTCCGGGTTTCTTCCACATGAAAAATAATAAATGATGATGATTGACAGTCTACAACATGATGAGTGCCCTCTGCTTTGTGACACGTACACAACATTGTCAGTGATCCATTAATAAGTTATGAGAGGCTTTTCCCCAGAAGGCACTCTGGGGCGGACGGCTGAGTCGGAATGAGGGACGTAGGTGAGGAAATGCTCACTGGCGGCCTAAAGAAGGTAAAGTGTTTCTGTAAAAAAACGATAATTGTATGAACACAGGGATTGACCCCGGCTAAATAAAATATAGTTTTTGGGGAATAATAGTTACCGTAGCTTAGCACAAAGACTAAAAACAGGTGGACAAGCTCTATACAATTGAATAACATTTGCTCTAAAGTTCAAGGTTGGCGGTTCGAGCCCCGGCTGATCCATGTCCCATGTCGAAGTGTCCCTGAGCAAGACACCTAACCCCTAATTACTCCCTGGGCAAAAATGTAGAAAGCCATGGGTTATAAATAAATGTAAGTCGCTTTGGATAAAAGCGTCAGCTAAATGACCTGTAATGTAATGAAATAATATATACTGTTGGTGAGCGCTATAAGGATTTTTTGAAAATGGATTTCATGAGATTGACACCTAATCAGCAAGTAGTGTCGTTAAACATGTTGTCTAGTCTATTGACTGGAAGTCATGACTACTGTTTGTCAACAACACGCAACGTTACAGACTTTTAATCCTGCTAGCGCAGCATTAGCCTAACGGCTTAGCTGAGCCAAAGCCTCGTATGAGCTGAGTGGATTCAAAATACTTTCTCTTTCCAAATCGTATGAAAGGTTGATCTTCTTTACTGGAGCACTGGACAACGTTTCTATTGCAGAACCAGAACCAGATTGGAGGGTAATGTTAGTAAATCCTAGTAAACCTTATCTTTTGATTAACGAAGACAGGAGCAGGAACACAGCGTCTATAATAAAATCTGTGAGGCCTCCTATAAACCACGTCCCTTCACACCTGCAGCATCAAATGTGTGTGTGTGTGTGTGTGTGTGTGTGTGTGTGTGTGTGTGTGTGTGTGAAAAATGTGACAGTGATCCACACCAAGCCAGAAGGACTTGCTTTTTTCTTTAGTCCCACGCCTCATCAGCAGTTACCATGGAAACCAATCAGCCAGACTCGTTCTCATCTTCGTTCTCTCTTTCTTCCGACCCCTTTCATCCTGCCTGCCCTAATCACAAGTCACAACCTTCTCCATCAGTGCTACCCGCTCAGCCATCTTGTTCTGTGTGTCTCTGCCATCCCCTCCATTTTGCACCAGCATTTTTTTTCCCAGTTTTGAGTGGGTTTCCCCGCCGTTGCCGATCTTTTGTCTCTTGATTTCCTCCCGGACAATGATAGCAGGACAGAGACATCTACATCGCCTGCCATGATGCCAGTCTCCGTTTATTGCTGTTATCGTGTTTACAAATCTGTGTTGTCATCTCCTCCTTACCTGATTTCACCCTTTTAGCCAGGGACCAACATTTTAAGCACAGATATAGATATTTTCTCATATCACTGTGTGGAAGGATGGAACGCTTTGTAACTAATAAAAAAAATGAACATAAAGCTCCGTTCCACTGCTTTAAGCCCCTCCCCCTAAAAGTAACCCCTAATAAACCCGCCACCGAAGGCCACGGCAGGGCGGGCATGTGTGGGGGCTGAATTAAATGATTTTCTGTGCGTATTATTTCTTTTTTTAAGCATTACCATTGCTCGCAGGATATAATACAAATTCCCGCAGTATTTTATTTTAAAGTAAACCTCTTATGGGCATGAACATTATTATGTTTTGGGTTTAAACTGTCAACTTGATGGTGAAGAACTGTGTTTCTCATTATTCCCCAGTGCATCGCTGGTGTAACGTGGGGAGGACAGGCTCCACCAGAGGGCACCGCTGTAACACCACTGAAGCTCCCTCACACGACACACTCCTGCTCTATGCAACTTGAGCTCGTGGAGCGTGTTCACATAGTTTCATGTAGTTTTGACTTAAACGTGGACATTTTTTGCATTCCTATTTTTTGTCTCTTTAAAAAGAAAAAATGTGTCTGTGTTGAAGTCACACAAACACACAGACAGACACAAGAAGCCTCATTAACACCTGAGCGACATGCAGAATCCATCAGCATGTGTGTCGCTGTCTCTCCGTCTTTATAAATAGAGGCCGGTCTCTTTGACGCTGGGTAGCACGCCGGTAGCATCACATCTCACAGGAAGTCCCCCCCCCCCGAGTCGAGAGACAAACCTGTTCACACACGCGTACACAGCGTCTCTGAGGTGTGATCAAGCAAATTAAATTAGATGTAACAGGAGCAGATTTTCCTCTGGTTTCCACTTGGTGAACTTCAGGAGCCGGGCCTGATGTTTGATGCAGGTTTTAGACGCTGTGATGCATACTGAAGCCAAAGAGCGTTGTTTTCTCTTAATATTAATCTCCTGCGTGACCGGAGCTTTTATTTTGTAGATGTGCAAAATGCTGTAACTTAAATTACGCTGTCGGCTTGTGAACATCACCCGCCGGTCTTGAGAGTTTGGTGGTTTTACTGTCGTTGACCTTTTTGCCAAGCCCCGCCCCCTGCAGTGTCTCCTTCAGTGAGACCGTGGAGCCCACCCTGTCACTCACTGCAATGCTTCTTGACGTGGACTAGCACCCTAAAAACAGACTTGATAGCTTGTTAACAGCCATTGGAAAATCTTTTTTTGCTTTTAAAAATCTGGTATTAAATACAGCAGGATTGAAACTGGGGAGTTTGGCGTATGTAAGTGCTACAGAAGATCTCTGGCTCAATAAAAATGATAATTCTTGAAACTTGAAATTTCCATTTTCCATTTCCTTGTCAAATACTAACTTACTGTATAAGTCTACAGATAGAAATATGAATGAGGAATTAAACTTTATTCATATTGCTCTTCTCATTCAAAGAATGCAGCGGAACGATTTTTTTCTATAATTTAAACGTACATCATCAAAAAATTATACAGTCATAAAATATTTAAAACACGAGTCAACAAGTCAGAATGTATTAAAATACACATCTTAGTGTGCATATTGATGGCTTTATTTTCCAGTAGCACTATGTTATGGAAGCAAAAGTCATATTGACCGGTGCATAGAAAACGGCCCCTCTGCATCGGCCCCGTTCATCCTTCAGTCAAAGAAAGTAAACCGACCCTCCGTCTTCTACTGTCTGTGCACCGGCTGCTTCTCTTATGATCAGTGACAGCGCTGGACCCCCGATGTCTGCTCTGGCCTCTCCTGCCCACAAACACACGGCCATGTGGAGAAAGGCCAAAACTCTCCATGCAATCTCCCTCCAACGCCAGCATCCCTCTTCTCGTTCCTGTGTCACCCTCTCACCCCGCCTCACCCCGCCTCACCCCACCTCACCCTCGTTCTCCAGCTCTCTCTGCCGCTCTGAATGGACCACTGCTTCTGCTGCTTTCTTTCTGTTTACGCGGAAAACTATTTATTCGGCCCACAAAAAAACTATTCATCACGTTCTCCCCAAAATGCGACCAAGCCAGCTTTGAACATCATTGTGTTAGCGTAGCTGTTTGTCATGGTTTCAGTGAAAAGAGTCAGGATGCGTGTTGGAAAAGAAAAAGTTCAGGAGAAATTAGAAGAGAGACAGACAACGGTTTTTGGGAGTCTGCCCAGATCTTAAACGTGACTGCACTGTGACATACTTTCCTAATCTAGTCTTCTGGTTGTCGCACATGACACCATCTTGGTTTCTGGAAGTCACTATTGATAAATGCTGAGCCAAAAATCCATTTCTCAATTGGTATTTCTAGCAACAGTGCTGATGGCAACTGCAGATCCAGTTCGGATTCAAGTCTCCCCTGGTACGTGTTTCCAAGTGACCCTTTTCCTCTTTGGACGAGTCATTTTATCCAGAGTTAAAAGAGAAGATTGATCAAAGCAGCTTTCCCAAACGGCTCCAAAGCCCCACCAGGCGGCTTAAACCCCGACAAGAACAAGAGCGGCATCAGCCAGCTCCAAACCCCCCCGCCAGTTATACCAAGGTATCGTTTGGTAATTAGAATGCTACAATAGCTGGAGGCAGTCTGAGCTTGTTGGTGGATTTTGGGGCTAATTCACACACAAATGTTCTTCAGTGGGGTTTCTGAGAGTTGTTTTGGTCTCGGAGTCCCCTCAGGGGCTCAGCAGGGAGCCTCTCTTGTATGTAGAATGACAGATTAGAGATGGACCAGTGAGTTACTCCAACTGATGCTGCAAAGCTGTAATTAGCACCTACCGCCTGTCGGCTTCCAGGTCAAAAACGAGGAGAAGGCCGAGGAGGGATCCAGCGCGATCGGGAGTGGGCGGGCGCTGTGTGGGCGGGGTTGCCGGTTGTGCTGGCCAAGCGCTGGTTGGTGGGAGTTTTTTTGGCTTTAAACCTGTTTGAGAAAAATACACTCCGACTCACTTCTCAACAAAACAAGGTCGTAGTCTCAAGTATCAAACGTGTTTTTTCTTCTTTTTTCTGGAATATGTAGCAGAGGATATCAGATACGCCAGTAGTTCAGTGATGCATCGTGCTCTTGTGCAGCGTACTGTGGCGTCTTTCTGCTTGAATGTCTGTTGTTGTGCATTGTTGTCATGTTTATGCGTGTTCGCTGTAGGCAACGGCAAAGCAGAGGAACTGCCGGTGCACCACAAAAATAATTTGGCAAGAACGTCTTCACTTCACAAAAATGTGACCATTTCTTAGGGGTGTGAAATGTGCATTATTTGATTTAAATCCTTCTTGCAACGCTTAAATATTAGTTGACTTTGAAGGACTAGCGTCCTGAACAACCATTACGTCTGTTTAAAGGAAAGGTTTCGTGTGGAATCAGGTCCGATCAGAGAAAGGAAGAGGAAACGTGCTCAGTCATTGAGGAGCAGCCGAAGTCACATGGCACCACCAGTTCTCACACACGCGTTGATAGACAGCCGTGGAGTTGAGCCAAAACGGACACAAAGAACACCTCGAGCTGTGCACCTGTTCCCCTCTCTCCCCTTATGAGAGAAACCACCCAATTACATTTGCGTCTTCTTCTCCCTCGCCTCTCTTTGCATCGCCTCATCACTCTCCCTCCGATGCGTCTCTGATTCCCTCCCTCTGCCTTCTTCTCTACTTATGAACGTCTTTCATTCTTTCCCCCATCCTCCTCCTCCCCCGGGGAGTGCTGCCATGGCCAGGTGCAGTGTAGCGTGTGTCGGCAGCAGGCCTCTTAATGGACGGCATGTGTCTGGCGGTGGACCCCTGTGCCTTTGCCGTCCTTCTGCTCTAAATCCTCCGTCCGTGAAACACAAAACTGCTCTTTTGGGCAACTTGGCTCTAACAGCGTCCAGGGACGCAGCCGGACCTCCGGAGAGCGATGGAAAGAGAGAGAGAGAGACCTTGTTAGAGCTTAAGTTTTCTTTGGAGATCCGTGTAGTCAACCGTAGCGCGTCAGCATTGATAACGTTTTGTTGTCGAGCTAAACCAAAGAAGTGCGACCAAAAAAGACTCTTTTTGAGAAAGCTGGCAGCTACAGAGTTGTGTGGTTGATTTAAACTTAGCGACAGCGTGATTGATTCACAGCAGCGAGCAGGAAGCTGAGTGCACCCAGAAAGCTTAACCTTTTAATATTTGTGGCCATGGTTGTGGGATCATTTTAAGGCTGATGAAAAAATCCCCTTCCTAAGATGTTTATTCTCGCCGGTAAATCCAAAATGGAGAGCACAGAATGAAGCAGATGGATGTTTGGGTATTAACACTGGTGCTTTTTAAAGACACGTAAAAGCTTCAAAGGATTTAACACACTTTTGCATGCCCCCCTCCCTTCTCTCTGCCAGTCTTATACAGAAACACATGAACAGCTTCATATCCCAATCCTTACAAATGAAAACTGAGTACCAACCTACCAAACGAATAAAGGACGTATGAGGCCCCAAAAAGCACCTCACATCATGTCCGCTTTGCATTTTATTGTGGACCCAAAGTCTTTGGACCTTGTAGGACTTTAAAGTGCAGCCAGTCCAGCCTTGCCATCTTGGAACCCATCGTCCGGTGCTCTTTATAGACCTACTATATGCTTTAATTCATTTATTTTTGTTCTGCCTGTTCAACCGTCTTGGTGGCTCATCTGACTGCAGAGGAAGAATGGAGCCCTGTGCTGTGGGCGACTGTGGGTGTGCGGGGAGCACGGTCGTCCTCCAATCCGAGGGTTGTATGGTGTCACTGTGTATGGTTCTCCTGTCATCAGTGTATGAATGGGTGTAAATGGGTGAATGATGTCATGTAGTGTTAAAGCGCTTTGAGTGGTCAGAAGACTAGAAAAGCGCTATAGTACTGTCCATTTACCATTTATCGTTGCCCGCTGACACCATTGACTGCGCTGCGTTGGGTCGGACCCTCGGAGCAGAATAGTATCGGTGGGCTTCAGACGCTGTGCTGGAAGGGTTTAAAATACTACAGACACTATTTTGGTAAGAGTTACATAACAGAACATGTAGAATTCATGAGTCTAGAAAAATGCAGTTTCCAAGTTTCCAACCCCCTCAGGTTGTTACCGTCTTCCACATGTAGAAGATATATACATGACAACCAGATCCCAAAGGATCCACTCGTGTCCAATGAACACCTCTCCGCTGTGCTGCATCTGGAGGTCCGCCCAGTTAGACACCATGGACAAATTGCCTCATAGAAGAATTAATACACTTCCTAAAACATGGCCAACTCGGTAAAGCTGTTTGTCCTGATTTGGGATCTGTGCACTGGTGGCATGTTTTTTATATCCCTGTCAAAGGAGGGTGAGAGTGGGGAGGCATTTTGAGAGCTGCACTTCGGTGGGACCTTCACACGCCGTCTGATGTTGCTGTTCCCTGGACTCGTTCCCACAGTGCTCTCAATCTGCCCCCCCAACCTGCGCTCCCAACCTGCCCTCCCTACCTGCCCTCCCTACCTGCCCTCCCAACCTGCCCTCCCAACCTGTCCTCTCAATCTGCCCTCCCAACCTGCCCTCCCAACCTGCCCTCCCTACCTGCCCTCCCAACCTGCCCTCCCAACCTGCCCTCCCAACCTGTCCTCTCAACCTGCCCTCCCAACCTGCCCTCTCAACACGTCCTCCCTACCTGCCCTCCCAACCTGCCCTCTCAACACGTCCTCCCAACCTGCCCTCCCAACCTGCCCTCCCAACCTGCGCTCCCAACCTGCCCTCCCAACCTGCCCTCTCAACACGTCCTCCCAACCTGCCCTCCCAACCTGCCCTCTCAACACGTCCTCCCAACCTGCCCTCCCAACCTGCCCTCTCAACACGTCCTCCCAACCTGCCCTCCCAACCTGCCCTCCCTACCTGCCCTCCCAACCTGCCCTCCCAACCTGCCCTCCCAACCTGCCCTCCCAACCTGCGCTCCCAACCTGCCCTCCCAACCTGCCCTCTCAACACGTCCTCCCAACCTGCCCTCCAAACCTGCCCTCCCAACCTGCCCTCCCTACCTGCCCTCCCAACCTGCCCTCCCAACCTGTCCTCCCCAACCTGCCCTCCCAACCTGCCCTCTCAACACGTCCTCCCAACCTGCCCTCTCAACACGTCCTCCCTACCTGCCCTCCCAACCTGCCCTCTCAACACGTCCTCCCAACCTGCCCTCCCAACCTGCGCCCCCAACCTGCCCTCCCAACCTGCCCCCCCAACCTGCCCTCCCAACCTGCGCTCCCAACCTGCGCTCTCAACCTGCGCTCCCAACCTGCCCTCTCTACCTGCCCTCCCAACCTGCGCTCCCAACCTGCCCTCCCAACCTGCGCTCCCAACCTGCCCTCCCAACCTTCCCTCCCAACCTGCCCTATCAACACGCCCTCCCAACCTGCGCTCCGTCCGTCCACGCCGCTCCCTCCGCTGTCTCCATGTTCGCTGCTGTAAACTCAGTATTCAGTAAAACTGAAAACACACTCTTTTTTCTTGCATGTTGCCAGTCGGTGGGGGGGGGGGGGTCAGAGGGGGTCAGAGGGATGAGTGAGAAATTGAGGGTTTTTTGGGTGGTGAAATGATATTTAATGGGCGTGAGGCCGGGGAAGGACGGAGCAATGGAAACACAAGGTAAAATTTCTATCGGCTGACATGTAGATGTCAGGTAAATGTGGACGGTAGTCTGAGAAAAGGGTAGAATCTCCTCCGGTGGAGCCGAGGGAGACTCCCCGCTGAGCACGGCGCCCTTTCATAGAAACATGAAAGCTACGTTTTTTTTCTGTTCTTCTGTCACCTGAAACAAGCTTTGGGCCTCACATGTATCTTCTGATGGTTTGTGAGGGGTTTTTCTTGCGTCCTGTGACGTAGGATGACAGCATCCTGTGCATATAGATATGCTCACCGTTCGTTAATCCTTATATATTGTTCTGAAAACCAAGAACTAAAAAATGGAAAAAATTGATTTATATGAAAGTTGCTCAGTGCCAAAAGAAGCCTAGAAGGTTTGACCTCCTGGGAGTGAAATTGTTTTTTTACGCTGGGCTATTGAGAAAGCGAGGTAGCGGTTTCATTAACTCCCAAACACAATTGATTGTACCGTTCGGCCACGACCAAAAGTCTCCCTCGATTTCTTTTGCCACGCCTATCTTTCCATTACTGTACAGCACGTTCACAGCTTACAGTGGTGACACTTTAAATCAGCTGCTAGCCAATCCAGCTAATGTACAGTGAATTGCTCTTACAAACACACCATGCACACAGTGAAAACATCCAAAACCAGACTGGCTATAATATGAGAGTCCTCCAATGTCCCCCAATTCTGACTGCTCTGAGCTCTTTATTTTGAGTTCTGATTTAAAACCTGATCTGCATTCATTCAAATCTAAACCTTCTTTCCACACTCACTCCCATCGTAAATGCTGTATCTTGCCAGCAGGCAGCGAGCGCAGTGACATTTGCAGCGCTTCTGAGAGCCTCCTGTTTCTGCACATACGCAGAACCTTATTTAATTAAAGGGCGCAGCATTGCCAACTATCCAGTGGAAGTAGCTTGCAGCTCTATAGCTCTAAAAGTCAATTGGGCAACATCAACATCAACAGCGCTCCCTCCCAAAGGACCCAAAGTGATTGTTATAGCGTGAGCAACAAACATGACTATTGTTAGAACTCACACCAAGCTAGCGGCTTAACGATCAGCTACGACGCACCGACAGCTAGAAAGCTCGTTCAGATCATCACATTGTCGCTAAATGAAATGCAGTCCTGCCACAAATGCTGTCAGTGCCCTCATGGATTCCTGTCAATATGTAATGACAATCTAGAGAACAATATCCAAAATGTTTTGGGGGTTTTATGGTTATATTAGCGACCATCCTTTAAGACGTTGTATCTTTTATAGATGTACATGTACATATGTACCCCACATTTTCACCCTTTTTTGACTTATTTTTGCCCTTTTTAGTGTTCTTGAGACAGTAAATGCGGCGATGTGAACAGCTGAACGATGACGCGTTGGTGTTGCTGGCGTTATGGCGGCGCCTCTGAACCGCTGCTGTTCCCTTCAATCACAAGCGTGAGTCAGAGGCAGCCGCAATACACCGGGTAAACACCGGGGGGAGTAGTGCTAACCGGCAGGAAACACACCTCAAACACCCCCCCACCGTGTGTGTGTGTGTGTGTGTGTGTGTGTGTGTGTGTGTGTGTGTGTGTGTGTGTGTGTGTGTGTGTGTGTGTGTGTGTGTGTGTGTGTGTGTTTGCAGCCGGTATCTTTGAACATGCTTAGAGCAAAAGGCACACACAGAATCCGAAATTTAAGTATTAACAAAAAGACTGGGCTTACATAATGTTATTAACCCGGTTCCTCGTGCTACTTCTTCACCATAACAACCGCAGATCCAAAAACACATCACCCTCAAGTGAGGCACAGATGAAGGCTTGTTTGATACAAATATAGAAGAAGTAGAGAACACCTATTTGTTTTACATGGGAAGTAGGTGTGTGTGTGTGTGTGTGTGTGTGTGTGTGTATAGTGTAAACAAATATACGACCCGGTTCATAAAATTAATAAAATGCATATAGTGTACACCAGAATACAGCCATGATTCTGAAACTGTGTAATCAATAAAGTAATGACAATATTGTAAAACCACTGTAATTCTGCAACTGTAATAGAATAATACCAATGCAGTTATGATTGTATTCGATGTAATCAACTGGAATGCATGCATGTAATACTTTCACAACAACTAATATTGACTAAGGGACGTTCGAAATCCGAGTTGCATTGAACTCACCAGAAGACCACTCCCAGAGGTGTGGACACTAACTTTCACACCTTTACGCATTGTTCTGGAGTTCGCTGAGGGAGACAACAGACAGTCAGTATGGGGGGTCAAAGGACTGACCTGGGGCCTGTTGGCTGCTGAGACCAGCGGCTCCTCAGCTGAGATGTTCTTTTTACCGCAACGCCATCTCCTTTATTAAATACATTTGATTTTAACCTTTTGATCAGCGATGACCTCTGTCCGTCCGGCGTTTCTTCATTTTTGAATACAACAATAGTTAGTGTTGGTGGTTGTTTGGTCACTTGTGTACTTTGACAATGCCGTGTGTTTTGGTGCATTTCAGCGCCACGGTGTTGTCTAGTCACAGCGATGTGACTTTGAGCTGAATGTCCCAGAGGGCCTCAATCCTCAATGTCCTTGAACAAAACATCGTTTCATCCACTCGCACATAATGTGAGGGTGAATTATTAAGAGCTGCTAAAGTTGTTTTATATCAGCAACGGATCTAATGACAACGTACAATATCAAGGGATAAACCCTCGTAAAATGTTCATAATGTTCATTTCGTACATTGTGGTCCGATAAATGACGCCTTGTCCCAATGGGACACCTTGGGATTGACAGGTCGCTGGAGTTCTACACAGTTTTCATAACGTTATGTGATGTGCATCCATCAACCAGTGGCACTGGTGGACTGGAGTCAATGAGCCTGTGAGGGCTGCAGAGTGCTGATGCCTGTTTATTTAAACTTTATTGACAGTCACAGTAGCTTGTGCAAAATGCATCAACCTCAGACAACGGCGGGTCCACAGAAATCCACCCACCAAGTGTGGCGGAGTGGTGAGTCCATTTGGTGAGCGTGTTATTTGAGTCTGAGAGAAATATTTACTCTCTCACACGCACCACAGAGACGTGCAGCCGCTGGAAGTTCTACAGGAATTCAGAAGAAAAAAAAAACACCTCGATCTCC
Organism: Gasterosteus aculeatus; assembly: GCF_964276395.1. NCBI lineage: Eukaryota > Metazoa > Chordata > Actinopteri > Perciformes > Gasterosteidae > Gasterosteus > Gasterosteus aculeatus. The sequence goes on from NC_135699.1 coordinate 4,652,861, forward strand.
TGCGCACACGTACAGACGCACACGTACAGACGCACACAGAGTATCTACAAATACACCCACAGCTCAACTGTAGTAGGTTTCATGAGTGCTGGCAGCAGAAAGGCTGCTCCTCCTTTCTCTCCCTCCCACCCCTCTCTCCCTCTCTCCCTCTCCTCTCCCTCTCCCTCTCCTACTCTCCCCCTTGCTCTCTCTCTCTGTCTCTCTTGCTCGCTGTGCAATTCTTTGTTTCTGCCGCTCCTGCTGCCGGTGAACCGTCTCTCATTCTGCTTGTTGAAGAGAGAAGATCCTTTTGCAGATTTCCTTCACTCTCTCTTGTCTAGTAACCTTTTATCTGTCTCTCTTCCTCACAAACTGTCTCTCTCTCTCTCCATCGGATCCAAGCACACTGTTGTCTCTCTCGTGTTTCATATGCATCTCCCTCGGGTCGAGGGGAACAGGGACTTGACTCCCCCCTCTTCCTCTCCTCCTCCTCCTCCTCCTCCTCATCCTCTTCCTCCTCTGCGCTCGTCCTCTCACGTGCTCACGGCGGGATCATGTTCTACTTCCAGCTGGTGATCATGGCCGGGACGGTGCTGCTGGCTTACTACTTTGAGTACACGGACACCTTCCCCGTGCACGTCCAGGGCTTCTTCTGCTACGACAAGACCTTCTCCAAGCCCTACCCGGGCCCCGACGACGCCAGCAAGATCCCCCCCGTGCTCATCTACTCGCTCGTCACCGCGATCCCCACCCTCACGGTAAGAGTGCGTGTTCTAAAGTGTGCACGAGGAGGAATGTCAGGTGGGGGGGGGACGGAGCTCAGAGGAAGTGGTCGGAAGTTGGGCCGATGCGTTGGAGTTGGAAGTTGAGTGCTTGTGCGTCTTCTCCGTGCGCCCCGTGAGTTTTGGGATGAATCATCTCTGGTGTGTGTGCCGCTCCGCCGATCTCGGGAGCAGATCGGCAAGCAGCATGGACGTGACCCCCTGCAGCCCTGACAGGCAGGTGTGTGTGTGTGTGTGTGTGTGTGGAGAGGAAAGCACAGAGACGTAACCGGAACGGGCAGGCCGGTCATTGGAGAGGCAAAGAGGCAGAGAAAGTGAGGCGGGCGGCAGAAGACACAACAGCGACAGAAAGGAAACGCAGCAAGAGTTGAGCAAAACACCGACGGCGGGCAACAGATGCTGCCTGCGTTTTAAAAAAGAAAGAAGTACTCAAAGTGACGGGTGAGAGGGAAGACACAGCGAGCACAAAGCAGGGCCACTTGGAGGGGGGCTTTTGCACGGGTGTTATCTGTGTGTCACGTTGGAGGTTAGCTGTTGAACCCACAATAAGACGCGAGGCAGTGAGCGTGAAATGCTAACCTCCACACGCACACACACGCACACACACACTCCCCCACAGACAGAACCAGCCTGCAGCCGATAACATCACCCCAAAAACCCGCAGCATGCCCCCTTCTGTCTGCATGCATCACCTGATGCATTGTGGGTTATTGTAGTGTGATCACTGGGCGCTGTGTACAATACAAGTTGTATTCATAGCCACCCGGAGCAAATGTGCGTTGTTAGTAATAGGTTTGCTCTATTTATAAAGTCGAACGCAAGTAGGGACTGTAAGAAATGTTAAGACAGGTCATGGCAAATACACTCCAGATATTAGGAGAAGTTTTTTTTCCAAGTAAAGGAGAGGGTTCTGATAATAATGCAATGACGCAGGTGACTTATTACCATGGTTAATACCATGTAATGTACTTTTCCAGCGCCCCTCCCTCCTGCCGGGTCCAGTGACATTAAAAAAACGACATCGTCATTGAACATCGGCAATTGAAACCACAGGTGTGCTGTGCAGCACCGGGCCACGCTAATCCTGAAACCAATTAGACCTTCCCTGGCGGGGGGAAGATTACTTTTAGAAGTTGATCTGGGTCAGAGCACATTTCTTCCACCACCTAGTCTGCCTTAACGGGTGCTGACATGGAGGCTTGTGTGTGTGTGTGTGTGTGTGTGTGTGTGTGTGTGTGTGCAGACTAGCAACAAGGTAAATCGCAGCAGTAACTCCCTGTAAAAGCACCAGTCGGGTGCAAATGTTCTCTGCCACGTGCCCCGAGGAGCCGGCTCTCTTTTTCTATCCAGCTCACGGCGCAAAAAGAGTCATTTTAGGGAAGCGGCCTCCCATCTTTCACAGCAAAATAATTTTTAACTCGGAGCAATCAAATCTCTTTTGGTTTCCAATTGTTAGCTCCGTCCATGTAGCGCTGCAACTCAAGAAACAGACGCCCGGAGAAAGAGGGAGGACCCCGTCACTCCGAGTCCCGGCAGGTAATCGACCGGCAGGCGTATTTTGGGGCCGGCGCCAGAGAGCAGCACGCCATGGCTGCCCGAAGGCTTCCAGAAGGGTCCCAACATCTAATTACAACCGTCAAATCACCTTCTCGATCATGAGAAGCTGATCCTTTGTTCCTTGAGCGATACACACAAGGCGGCCCCTGCCATCTTTACACCTCCCTTTACGGAGGTGACGCTGGCTCGTTATCCTCACTCTTGTTTGGGACAAAGGGTGTTTGATTATCTCACACGTTTGATTTGGTTATTTTGTGGAGTGGACAAAATCTCCATCTTTTTATAACAATGAACTTTGGCTGAATAGCTGTTCATTTCTAGTCTTCACAACACTTGAGTTGTACCTGAACCATAACAGCAAGTCACGCCACTTAGTAATCCTATTTTGGGTTTCGCAGATTCCTCACATTTCAGCCTGCGGGAACTGCTGCAGAAAGTTCTCCACTCAAACACAAAACTGGTCCATTTTGAGGGCGTTGTGAAAGCAAAATGGAGCTTGTGAAGCCAGTTAAATTCAGGATGAATTAACTTATCTAGCACAGATTCAATCTGACAGAACATTTGCAAATGTGTGTTCGAGCTCCTCTGAAAATCCCTCCTTTGATCAGTTCCCTTTGGTTCTCCGTTCTCTTTCTTAACCTCGGTTACTTGTCTTCCCTCCACAACCTTTATCGTCTCATCCACCCTGACCTTTACGCCTCCGTGTTCTATTCATAACTCCTCCACCCTTCGCCTGGGAAATGTTTGCCTCATCTGTGATTAGTCTCTGTCACACCTCCTTGTGCCTTTTCTGACGCTTTACGCGTTGCCCCCCCCGACCTGCTCCTCACACCTGTTTGTCTCACCCCCCAATTAACACATGTCTCCTGTGAATCGATTGGAGCGCAACTGCTCCACAATCCTGGGTTTGATTGATCAAAGTCCAACCGCACAGGAAGAACCTCTTTCTTTCTGCTCCTTTCCTCACAGATTAAAGGCATACGCAGTGAGAAATGCCTTCTTATCTGAATGAATACGAATGCATTTCTAGTTCCATTCTAGATCCTTTTGCAGGTGGGACACTATGGAGCTCGGCTAGACTCTCAGTCTTTGTGCTGCTGAGCTACAACTCATATTTACATGGGTATAAACCTTCTCACCTAACCGCGTGCATCAAAAGGCACAATATATTAATGAGAAAGGCTATGAAATGCTGGCAAGCGGGAGCAGTGTGTCCAATCAAAGAGAGCGATGGAACTGTCATTCATGATTGTAGGAGACGGGAGGGAACACTTTGTTTACACCATGAGTCTGTTGGGATATACTATCCTGAACATCTGTTTACCCAGAACACCTGTCTCTGTTAGAGAGGTCAGAGACTCTCTGTCCACTGAGACAAACCATTGTTTAACTACCTAAGTGCACATATAAATGGATCGGGATAAGACACCCGGGTCGGCCTCATGCCATTCGGCGCCGTACAGTTCTATTAGAATGGAGAGAAGGCAGACATCTCTCCAGCACCCCCCCCCCCCCACACCAACAAACAGGGGCACAGCAGTTATATAGCAATGAACTCAACAACATGAAACGTGGCTTGAACATGAGTCGGTGTGTTTGCTTTTGTCCCTTCTTTAACCTCAGCGCTTCCTGTCACAGACGCGTGCTGTCAGCGTCCTCACATCCTCCGCCGTAATGTCAGTGGACAATTCTCAATCTGTGCTGCGCCTCACCGAACCGCGACCTCGACAGAAAACTCTCACTTTCACGCACGGCTGCACGGACTCGGATCAATGCTGTTTTGTTTGCGTCTCGCTCTCTCTGCAGCTTCCGCCTTACAATCCTCTTTACATGTAGGTGATTTAGTGCACGCCGTATCTGCCTTTTTAAACACAGACCTACGCTCTCATCCAGGCCGGCCCGCTGTTGACCCAGGTCAATGAGACAGATGCTGTGGCGCTGCCTGCCGCCGCTGACGGCTTTCAAGCCCTTGACTTCGCTCTCATCGCTGCGATCGGAAAGGGAAATGAGGAAGGAAGATAACTATTCCGCAGTAAGAGTTGGATTATTGGAAAAAAACAGAAAATTAAAGAGACAAGATGAAATCGAGGCTCGTACGTGTACTAAGACGTACGTGTTGTTTTTCATTACTGCTCGTTAAAGTGTCTTTCTCTGCTCTGCTTATCTGTGGTGCTGATGGAGTAATTCACCACCGTCTGCACAGCTCCCGCTCTGCCTGGGACACAATCACAGCTGGGATCCAGATGCCCCCCCGATAGTAATCGCCCCGCCCGAGCCAACGTGGGATTGAATCACCGCACCATTATCTTTTTTACATCTGCAACATCTGTGTGATGTTTATTTGTTTCGTGTCACCTTTAAGCTGGTGAGTAGGACACATTTGAGGAACCAGACTAGCTGATTGACGGACTCAAATACTACGGGCAGTTCAATAATCATATTACTTAATGACTATTATGAGAGTTGTTTTATTTCCATGATTTTTATTGACGGAAATTTAAAAAAAATTTAAAAAGTATAATGCACCTAAAACTTTAACCGGTTATTTCACTCCAGTTGCTTAAAAACTTTTAAGCTCTCCGCTCCGTTTACCAAATTCCCGTTGGGCCCGAGGCGGGTGTTTCTGCCGCCGTCTTGCCTATGTAGCGGTTTGGGAGCTTTGATCCGCAGCCTTTTCAGTCAGGCAGGGAGGAGGGACACCTCAGGGGTCCGGCTTGGCTGATGGAGCGCTACGCTTCACTCAGCACCCTCGAGATCTCTGACAAATGCCAGCGTGCCTGATCTGCATCCACAACATGAGTGCTCTGTGTGTAACTGATGCTGATGAAGCAGATGGAGCGACTCCACGGGAAAACTCCACCCGCTTCCCAGTTTCTCTTCAAACACAGACCTGCAGGCGATTGATCATCAAGATGTGTATTCTAATTTGTCTTTAAACAGGCCCTTCCCACGCTCTGTTTTGTAATGTCTACAGATCTGAGTGCTTTCTGAGGTTGTGACTGTGCAGTGGCAGTGAGGATGTATGTTGCCCTGTAGTCTATAAGGCAGCAACGGGGACAACCTTTGACCTTGGTCCTCCTGTTGAACGCTCTCTGATTTTGGCACGCTGGCCAACGCGTCTGATCGAGCCACTTGTTGTTCAGCCTTCAGTCACGTCACACCGCTTGCCGTCCCATTGATGCGGCTTTCTGGAGGAACGTAGCCCAGCAGATTTTGAGCGAGCCACAAAGCTGGATGAAAATGGACCGGAACCGACTAAGAATGTATAACCTACTTTTCCTCCCAGTGAGAAGGAACTGGATTAGTGATGCTGGGACACAACGACAAAGAGGTTTCTGTTTTCCACAAGGTGGAATAAATGTGTCCTCCTAGTGTTGGACGTCAGGACAGATTCCCAGCAGATGTTTTTTCGATACACAATCCCACTTTTCTAAAAACAGGAGGTACGCCGACGCAAGAGTGTCTTTTTTTATTTGCCCTCAGCCGTCATTCTCCATAGGGTCAGTGGAATGAAACGCACGGCGCCGTCCTCGTTTCCTGCGCCTCCCGTTAAAGCGCCACGTGTGAGTTAAGGTGATGGCGGTGATCCTGACGCGCCCGGACGGGCGCCGTGTCGTCCATTAGCCCCGGAAAGGTCTCGCATAAATGCCGGCGTGCAGAAATTGAGGTCGCCCACAGATGAGGGCCGATAATGGGACACTAGTGACAGCTAGGCTTCTCTTTGTACTTTACGCATGAAGAGCCTTCCCCGTGGTGTCACAAGCATTGGGTCTTACTGCTGCAGAGTGCTGTGTTCACGCTGCACAGTACAAGACACGCAGCGTTCTTTTGTTTCATTCATAATTTAGTTGAGTGATTGTATTTCTTGACATTCACAGTTTTTACTATAGCGTGGTGGTTTGGAACAGCTATAAACAATTTAACCCTACGAGATTTATGTATATATATATATATATATGCATTTCTTTCCTTGCTATATATATTCTGAAGGTCTTTACCGAGGGGTTTATTCATATATCATTCATAGAATATCTCCTAATATTTTATAATATATCTCCTAAAACCTTTTACTCCAACATGTCAATAAAATAAAAACAGCTTTTTATTTAGCTGCTTCTATCAAATGTTATGTATATTGTGTAATTTGCTTATTCTAACATTTGTACAACCTTTGTAATATGTAATTTAATATGTATAATATTTCCTATGTAATAGAAATAAAGTGTTTTAATGTTAGTAATCACTCAGGTAGTGATTCATCTGTTAGTAACATTTATCTTTTCCTCGTCCCTTTAAGACACTTTGTACATGTAAGACTGGTCATCTTCACAGAGTGAAATCATTCTGTTAAAATATTATTGGTTGGCTTTGCTCAGAAAGTATAAATAGGAGCAATAAAGGATAATCGAAGCGAAGGAGATCTGTAAAAAAAACGCATAGTGGACCAGTTGGCTTCTTCTTCTTCTTCTTCTTCTTGCTTTGGTTCCTTTTACATCATGAGTCAAGCTTACATTATAATTTCATCTTTTCATTTATTTATTTATTTTCACCCCACTTTATTTGACTCGCTAACGCAGGCTGTCATTCGCTATTTGCAGAAGGCGATGCTAATGGCAGCAATCTTCTTGCATGTGCAACCATTCAGGCTCGTTCCAAGCCGCTTGATTTGTCCTCACAGCTGTATTGATCCCCACACAATGACGGCGGGACGGGCCTTTTGTCTCGCGCGCACGTGGCTTCCTGAAGCTGCTGCCGAATCGCTTGCATCCTCCAGTGACGTTAAAAAGAGCCCGTCTCCATCAGAATCCCGCTTGTTTCTCTCTATCTGTGTTTCTCTCCAGCTCTCCTTTATTCCTCCTCATTCATCCCGTCGCTCCGAGGGAAACATCCCCCCTCGTCGAGCTCTTCTAATTGACACGTGTTTCGTAACAAGGGCCAGTGTGAATGCACCCTCACATTTGACTAATACCCACTGACACAAATCGAGATGTGATGACTCACACACGCAGAGCCCTGTGCTCGTGACGCCGTTAATGTTTCATATCTTCACTCCTTCCTCTTGTTCCGCTCCTAAAGCATTCACGCGAGTAAGCGTGGAATACACGCTTTTCTCTGATCTTTAAGATCATCTTGCTATTTTCCAGAGGCCATCGGCTCCTCGCCCTGCATGGTCGCACTGCGGCCTGGACGGGCGGTTTGATTTCAAGGAATTATAGTTTGCTTGTCCCTGAACCGCAGCGACACGCGCGTCATCTTTAACTACGAATCTCCGGCAGGGTGGGGAGCCAATGGGGAGAGAGAGAGAGAGAGAGAGAGAATTTAGGAAATGTTGGTTGAAATAATGCGCTACATGATTCACACGGATGCCATCCACACATGAATAATGAATTCCTGAAGTATTAACACCCCCCCCCAGCCCCCCTTTCCTCCCCAACCTCATAACTCATCTCTTCTTTTTTCTTTCTGTGCCCTCCAACTTTTCACTTTTGTCCTCATGCTCCCAGACGCTCGTACGCGTATCTTTTTAAAGAGTTTGGTTTCAGAAGTGATGTGGCGGGGGGGGAGGTGGGGGGGGGGGTGCGTTGTTAGGAAAGTATCTGAAAACGATTTTGGTTGTCAAATGATTTCATTGTAAGAGAAGAAACAAATCATCAGTATTTACTCTGCAGAACTGGATGTGGATGAAGAGCACACAACATGGAAATCTTGTTTACCCAAACCCCCGGATGAAGGTCAACCGCTCTCATTCAAACTGATTAGTTAATTAATTAGTCCTCTTTTAATCTGAGTCAGACCTCTTGGCTCTGTAGGCCAGGGACAAGGACAAGGCGCTTAAAAGACTTCAAGAGACAGAGGTCAGGGCGTCGGGCCTGTGATCCTGTTTTTGGGGCGGACGGGGATGATGGTGGAGGCCTTTAGAGGGAGGCGTCAATGTAAAGGAGGATTGGGGGGGGGGGTTGGGGGGCATAGGCCCCTACTGTCCTGGGAGGGGGGACTGGGGGCTGTGCATTGGTTCAGGACTGCTCCTTTCTGTCAAAGCGGCAGGAGACATCGTTGAGCTTGTTAGCCAGGCTGAGGTCGTTCAGGAAATGGGGACTTTGGGCTTGTGGTTGGAAATCAGTGTGAGGCCTTTCCAGACAGGAGCAGTAGAACAGACATTCCCATGGAAAGCGACGTGGCTAATCAGCCACCCGGGCGGTTTCTGGAGTTGTGTCGGCTGAAGTTCTCTTCTCGGCATTTAACGGTCCCACTAATTTCTTTTGCGTTGGTCTCCTAATTTCTTGCGTTGCTTATGATTGAGACCGTATGAAAAAAATATTACAGTACCATTTCACATAGTGTGGTGTACACTTACTTAAACACGCCACTGTCACCATGGAAACAGCCCCTTATGTCATCTTTAATTGGCCCATTAACGGTTCTCCATAGTGCGTCGGTTCCCTCTACAACCTCTGATTTGAAGCTACGATTAAACCCCCTCAGCTTTGATTTCATGCTTGTATTAGTGTTTCAAGCGTTGCCATAGAGCCCCCAGTATGGGTTCTTTTTCACTAATGAAAGAAGGCACTCGGCCGGGCACAGTCACTGCTGCGCTGCAAGCTATTACCTCATTTGACTTGACTGGACCCGCTAAGAAAAAAGCCCAGGAGCACAAAGCTTGCCTGAAACGTGATCATTATAATGTTGTCTTTCTCTGTTTCTCATTCTGTACAGTTCTTTCACTTTCTCCTGCTTTCCTTCCTCGGACAACAATGCATCGCACACAAATATCAAACATGGAAAGATGAAGAACAAGGTTTATGAGATCGGTTCAGGTCTAAGTGGAGTCACAGAAGTGCACGGACACTGTTAAGAATAATGTTTTTCTCTGTTGCAGATAGTTATTCATTGAGGAAAGTGTGTTTTAGTCTGTGCCAGCGCGTCTGAGTGCTGAATGCTGTTGTACAGATAGTCGCACAGTTGCAGTCCATAAAGGGATCATCAGTCTGGAGAGGCACTGCTGTTCTCACAGGGAGCAAGCACAGTCGTCTGACCAAAACTGTGAATATCCAACAACAGTGGCTTCTATTTCTATGAGGTTACATTTCCATGCGGCCACCAGCCGGGTTTCTATGCTTAATATGACAAATGATGATTAAGTCTAATTACATCAGTGTGCCCTGTGCGCTGTGAGATGATTAGTAATGTGAAGAGACTGCAGTTTACAGTAATAGACTTGGCTCTTGTAACAAATCCAATGCATAATGTACAAATGTACAAACTTTTGAATCCATTTGAGCTACAACTAGTTAAGTCAGTATCAATGTAGAGCAATGTTTTTATAATAACCGTTGATGATTAACAACACTGAGAGTGTACAGACATGCTGGCGGCTATACGTACATCATACATTGGTGCATGGATTGAGCTAAAATGCTAACGCACAAAACATGTCAACATGCTTGTTAATGGGAACCTTGAAACGCTGAGGTTAGGGCTGTGCAGTATGGCCAAAAATCCATATCATGGTATTTAGAAAGATTCTGACGGTATCCCGGTATGTGACGGTAAAACAATTAATTCATTGACCCCGAAAAGGCCGGCTCCCCAAACTGTTCACCGCTAACTGGCCAACTTGCTCACAACTGGCCGGCGAGTTAACTGGTTAGCGTCATAGCTTGTTAGCTTGTTAGCGTCTTAGCTCGTTAGCGTGTTGTGGCTGCTAGTGTTACCACCAGCAGCTTGACAGACTTTGCATTAAATTGTTTTCTGATACTTACGTCGGATTTTCCCTCCGAAAAACCCTCCAAACAGACTCAGCTCCTCTTTTGGGCACAAGTTGTGTTGGTGCATCTCCTTGTTCCTCCTGTATCGCTCTTTTCCGTGTTTTCATGTAACGTTAGCAACAGAGTTACTTCTTGTTGTGAGCTGTACCCAGCATGCAGTTCGGCAATTATTAGTGTTACAAATTGTTTATGTGTCACAAGCTGTTTTGTTGTGGTGTTTTACCCTGTTAAAGAGTGTTTGTTGTGGGTTATTCATTGTTGTTAGTAGTAGCTCCGACCTCTAGGTGGGGAACATATGCAAAATAAATTCTGACACCTGCCAAAGAGTAACGTCAGCTGTTATGGTGTAACCCCGGTATGAACTGTACACGTGCTGGAAATGTTATACCCATATATCGCCGAGCCCTAATTGAGGTTATAGAAGGTTGTGTTGTCCCCATTTGATTTTAGAAATGTCACGAGGACAGAAGGAGGCACTTTTACCATCAGCAACCTTTTACCTGTGTACTAAGAGAGTTGTGCATGACAGAGCAGTAACGCTTCATGCTTCAGTGTTAAATGTGGGTGTGATGTGTTTTGTATCTGCAGATTCTTGTCGGTGAGCTGTGTGCCTTCTTCACCAAGGCAGAAGGAACCCAGGAGAAGACCATTGTCACAGCAGACTGCTGCTACTTCAACCCCCTGCTAAGACGCATGATACGCTTTCTAGGTGAAAAGGCTGTTTTGTATCACTCAGGCCCTTCTGCTCTTTGCAGGCCCTTGAAAGGGCACTTTGATGTCGAGGTGTGAGCTTTTCTCAGAAAGAGCGAGAGGCAAATTCAAAAATATATCTAAAAAAAATATCATTGTAAGGTGACCTGCTTCACTCAGTTTGTAATCCAGGACTTGTGCATTTGGCTGTAAATTGGGTGATTGGAAGAGGTAATATATTCAGGATCACTGCAGGAAGACACTTGTGAATATTAAGCAGCCTGCAAATTAGCATTTCGAGCTGAAAGGTGTAGGCTTCTGGTTGCAATTTCACACTTAGGCTGATAATAATGTGTTGGGGCTATTTCTGGATCTAACAGCGCTGTTTAGAAATAGCTCAAACATCTAACATGCTTCTCTTCATCTCCTCGCCGCTCGTCTGCGACCCAAGGTGTCTACGCCTTCGGCCTGTTCACCACCACCATCTTCGTCAACGCCGGCCAGGTGGTGACTGGAAATCAAACGCCCCACTTCCTGTCCGCCTGCCGGCCAAACTACACGGCGCTGGGCTGCCAGTCCACCATGCAGTACATAGCGGAGCGCCGCGCCTGCACAGGCAACCCGCTGGCTGTCATGTCCGCACGGAAATCCTTCCCGTCCAAGGACGCGGCCCTGAGCGTCTACTCCTCCGTGTACACAGTGGTAGGTTGGAGCATGGCGGAGGTGATTGAAAGGACTAATCCTGCAACAACGTTCTCACTTTATTCAATGGCATCAGTGATGCAGATTGATACCAAATTTGCATAGTTTATGATGAAGGGTTGATTTTCTTTTCATCCATACAAAAATGGGAACCTAAAAACAACAGTTTCTGTTGCAGTGGCAGGACTATAGAGGTGTATTTCTTAGCCGGGAGTCTTGTTGTCACTGTGGGATTAATTAGGCAACCGCTGTAAAGAAAAAGCATAAATACTTCTTGTTTTCCCGTTTCCAATTCTTATGGTAAGCTAAGCTAACCAAATGCTGACTGTAGCTTCATAATCAGACACAAGAGTGGTACAATCCCTTCATCTAAATATTTGCAAGAAGTAAGGTGACAAAATTGATGTATTTAGTATGGGGCGCTGTTTGTAAAATGTCGCACATTCTAAAATCCTGCGCAGTTTTGCTACATTTAGCATTATCATATGAACAAAAAAGCACGACAATATTCATATGGCACTTTTTCAAAGATTTAGAGAGAAATTCATGTAAATTCATGCAATAACTTTTCCAAGGATAATGTTTGGCAGTAACACAAAGTTGTTAAATAATACATTTACATTTAACATTAACATTTAACATTTACATTTAGATTTAACATTTAGATTTACATTTAATATTTAGATTTAACATTTCGATTTAACATTTCGATTACGATTTAACATTTACATTTAACATTTAGATATAACATTTAACATTTACATTTAACATTTAGATATAACATTTAACGTTTACATTTAGATTTACATTTGACATTTACATTATTTAACAACTTTGTGTTACTGCCAAACATTATCCATGGAAAAGTTATTACATGAATTTACATTCATTTCTCTCTAAATCTTTGAAAAAGTGACATATGAATATTGTCGTGCTTTTTTGTTCATATGATAATGCTAAATGTAGCAAAACTGCGCAGGATTTTAGAACGTGCGACATTTTACAAACGGCGCCCCATAATTTAGTCAGTTACACCTGCTCTGTTAGCCTAGCTGTAGCTAGCCAGCAGCCTAGTATGTGCTCCAACTCTCAGTTTGTTAATGAATGGAGTCGAAATGTAACATTGCAAATGTTGAAAACGTGCAGATGCGTCTTTACCGTTATTTGTGCTAACTAGATCACAAAGGTTTCTGAAGAAAGTATCCACCCTCATCTTTGCGTTTACTTTATATGCAGTTTCTCTCAATGTCAATTTGTGGCCAGTCAATAAATAGCAATAAAAAGACTGTGTTCCGCTTTGCCCGGCTTTTGAGCGATCCAGTGATGTTGTAATGACGCCTACGTGCTTGTGTGTTGCCTCCCTTGTTTGTGGTACTCGGACTGTGCGCGCCCTCCCTTTTGCCTCTCTGCAGATGTACGTGACGCTGGTGTTCAAAACCAAGGGTACGCGGCTGACCAAGCCCACCATCAGCCTCACCCTGCTCTGCCTGGCCATGCTGGTAGGCGTGGTGAGGGTGGCCGAGTACCGCAACCACTGGGCCGACGTCCTGGCCGGATTTTTCACGGGGGGAGCCATCGCTGTGTTTTTGGTGAGCGGGAAGTCACCTTCCATGACAGGAAGTCATTCGCCGAAGCCGGTTTATTGCTCGCAATTCAATCCAATTTTTAAACGACTGGTATTTGGAGTTACGCAGACAAAAAGGGACTTTTGTCCAATTGTTGTGCGAGTTTGGCCGGATTTGCCGCAGCATTACCGCCCTTGAACTAACTTAAAAGCAATATTTTGTCCAAATTTGGATTACAGATTCTTATATATTAGCATCTTGTCTGTTCCCCCTCTTAACATGTAGTTTAGCATGACTAGCTAATGTTTGGCTTGTTAGAGCCTGTTCAATGATGTCTATGATCAAACTATGATTGGACCATGCCAATGAAGGCAGTGGGGTCACATCTCACCACATCCCTCTTTCTTCTTCCCTCCAACCCCCTCGCCTGGTCTCCGTCTCCTCCAGGTGACCTGCGTGATCAACAACTTCCAGCAGATTCTGCCGAGTCCTCCTCCTCCGCGGCCCCAGCGCCCCGAGTCCGTGCTGGGCATGCCGATGGTGACGCTGCCCTGTGTGGAGAGTCCACTCGAAAAGTTAAGTGGCCCTCAGGTAAGGGGCGGGGGTGGGTGAGTGGCACGCCTGCGCTCACTAAAGAGGGGCTGAGATGCACAAACCGTACCTTGAATTTGTATACCCTCCCCCACCCCCCGAAAATGAGATCAAATCCCAAACATGCATGCTCCAAGTCCCCCCTGCACCCCGTGTACCAATGGAAACGCCCGAGTGAATCCTCTTTGTCTCGGAGCCTTGTCGGAGGCCGATCACATTTGTTCTACCGGTGGGAAGTGAGCCGCGGTTTTATTTCAGTCAAATGTTTGCGTCGGAAAAAAGAGGCGCTGCTGAGCGTCACACAGTTCCGTCCTATCGGGGGTTTAGAGAGCCACTTGTCTCTTTGGAGGGACTAAGCGGTTTGGCTGACACACTCGAAGTGTAATCTAGCAGTCTGATGTATGCAAATGGGACACTGTGAATTGAGCTGAAGTTCCCCCTCGACAGCTTGTCGGTGCCGTCGCGTCCCCGAAAAAGATTTTATCTGGTGAGCGCCGAGTACCACCAGATAAAATCAACCAGTACACCAGTATGCGGATGTCTCGCGTCCTGTGGTTCGTCTCCGTCACTAACCCTCGCCTGACTGCCTCTTTTCCTCCTGTCTCCCACCTTGTCTCTCTCCTCTCAATCTGCTCCCTTGTCCCTCACTCTCCTCCAGCATCCCGCACTCTCCTCCTCGCCGCCTTACAACGCCTACGTCCAACCATTCTAACCAACCTTGAACTCTTTTATCCACCTCGCCATCGCCCCTCCACACTACCTTTGTCATCTGTCGTCTTATTTCTGTTTCCTGCTCTGTTTTCGCCCGTGCCCCCTCCCGGCCCCCCGGCCCGTTACCCACCTCCCCCACCTCATCAAGCGCATCGCCCTTGATTATTTTTTTCTTCACTTTTCTCCTTCTGCCCCATCCTTCCTTCTCTCTCCTCTCTTTCCCCTGCAGACTCCGCGGGGATCTCCGTTCACCGAGATCACATGACCATCAGCCCTATCGGTTCCCCGCCACCCCCGATGTCCTCATAGCGTCTCGCTCCATTTCCAGCGAAGTCTAGACCAGTCGGAGCAGCACTCGCCGCACTGCGCCGCCCACCCGGCCGGGCGGTACGCGACGCTGCACCGCTCCTATTCCACGCAGGTCTAGACCTCCCCCTCCATCCAGCTCACACACACACACACACATTCACATCGCCCTGCCGCCCTTTTAAACTCCCGGGGAACCGATAGGAAAGACTTCTCTCTCTCTCTCTGCTGGACATTCAGTACAGAGTTTATTCCTACTTTTCTTTGTGAAAAAGACTTTTTGTATGAACTCGTCGTGTGACTCTGCTGTCTGCGGTCAGGATGGGACGTGTCGGACCAAACAAACCTACTGAAGGACGCGTGTGCTGCTGAGATTTACCCTTCAAAACATCCTCTCAGCAAGACGCACAGGAACACACTCGCACAGCAGTGTGAGCAGTGCTCCGTACGCGATTCACACAGATCAAAGAATCCATTTTATGTCTCTCAGCAGAAGCACCTGACAATAGCAAACAGGATGAAAGTACAGCTAAAAACCTCTATTTGCTATTTCCCTTTTTTTCCTCTCAGATGGTTGCAGCTTTGCCAAAAAAAAGGTAAAAGAAACCTGATGGGAAATGCAAACACATTTGATAAGACAAAGCCAAGCTCCCGATTGCAGGATGGCATTAAAGAGCATCACATTTTTGTTTTGTATTCTTCTGAGGAGCTTTAAACAAAAAAAACACCTTCTGCAACGCCACAACACATTTGGCTCTTGGTTTTATTTCCCCCCTCGCACGGCATCAATCACCCTGAACTGGACTTTTTGTTGTGACTATTGTGATCAATTTTATTAACAGATTTATTTATTGGCGTGTACATACTGTGTGGTTGCAGTGAGCGCTCCATGTGGCGTGACAGTTTTGCTGACCTTGATTTTGCACACTTCCCTCAATCCAAGTGTTTTTTTTCTAGTTTTTTTGTATTTTTTTTTATTCCCCCTTTTGCCAACACATCTTTTTTTTACAACCTCTGTTTAGCACCTTCTCCTGGTGGTATCTGACTATGAAACCATCGCTGTGCTGTGAAATGTTTCCCTCTGCTGGACGACACACACACATACACACCTACACGAACACACACACACACTCAACACTAGTACAGCATCACTAAGCACAATTCAAACACCTTCACAACACGTGGTTGTTGCTGAACGTTCCCATCCCATCAATAACATTTCTTATTCTGAAACCTGTTTGTATGATATTGTACATAAATCTTTTCGTATTGAGAGTGGGATTTTTACACAAGCATCACCAACACTGAGTCTGGGGATTTTGGGGGGTTTACGTATTGCGATGACAGAGGACTGTGTGTGTGCGACTCAAATCCTTTAGTTTATCAGTGTTCGTGAGGTTGTGAACTCAAAGCCCTTTTCATTGTCACGTGAGCACAAACGGTGGACGTGAACACCTTTTCCTAACAGCAGTGCGACATGTTGAAGCAGCACTTAGTTTATATCCAGCGATTGGACCAAGAAAAGTATCTGTTTCTTTATCTGATAAATAAAAGTGTGTTTTGAGCCGCTGCTATTTCTGTCCCGAGCAGTCTTGGGTCAGCGTGAGTGCATTCTCCTTTAATGTCGGGCCCAAAACTAAAGCACTGTGTTTCCACGGTTACAGCTTGCATGTGACGTGAATAACAAACCCAACGTTTCTATTTATTTAACTGTACTATTTTTCACTCAAAGTCTCTCAAAGCCCCATGTCAATGAGGCCAAATGGATTGCAGCATGACGTCCCTTTGTGGCATCACCCCCCCCCCCCACACACACACACACTTTCCCTTTTGCTTTCCAGCCCTCGGTATTCCGATGAAGCAGAAATGCCTTAACAACAATCCCAATGAAAGTCACCGGATCATTAAGTACGTTACATTGACAGCTTACAGATGTGTGTCCGACTGTGCGAGGCCTCAGGAGAGCAGAGGTGGCATCAGATGCCAAAACGGACAAAAGGATTCTAATTGTGTTCAGGTTGCAATAACGTTCCTCCTGCAGGCTTTCCTTTCCTCTGAAGTTTGCCGGGACTCGTGTTTTACATCAAAGAACAAACGCGCTGCGGTTGACTGACGTGAGATAAAAAGAGAAGTTAAAAGCACCAGACTCCTTTCGGATCTGCGACTCTGAGGGAGAAACACGTTTCCTTTGATCCTGTTGCAGCAAACCCTTTTTGTTTTGTAAAGATTTGTGTTGCAAGAACAATAAATGGATACTGCAATAAGAAACGCTATCAGCGAGCACCATGTGTTCTGTTAAGGTATTAATGCAGGTTTTTGGTGGTTTTGTAAGGAGTGGATTAGAAGAGATGTTGAAATCAATCATCAATGTTTTTGGCCAATCAGAACGCAGGTTCATCACGACTTGCAGCATCAGACTGCTTGTCTCTTTATTTAAGTTCAAGCATTCTGTATTTGTATGATATACTTTGCCAATTCTGCACGATTACAAGATGTTTTTGTTATCTTGGCCTACAAAAAATCCGACATATCCGTGCACCATCGGTTTGATCATTTCAACGGTCCTCCCGCTCCTTACATGGCTGCAATACTAATCACAAGATCCGCTCACTAGTTCAACTGTCTTCCTCCCCCGTATGAAGACCGTTCCTCCACTTTTAGGTCATGTGATTACACCTTGGGCCATCCGGATGACAAGTTTACAAATTCTATCCACTGATGAAGACCGTGGGATTCCAAACAAATCCAGTAAGTGACTGTGGAAGACTATTCTAATCAGAACTATGTTACTGTTATTATGATGTATTTGTACCTATTTCCGGTGATGAATTGAACACTCATATCCTGTGCGTAAGTAAATGTACTAAAACAACACTGTGAAAATGCTCCAGTGCAAATCTGCATTTAATATCCCGCCTGAATAGAGGGGTAGCTTGGTCCAGGGGGGGCCACCGGGGGTCTGTCCCCTCCAAACGCTCACCAGATAAACCTCAATGGTCGTGAATGATTAACTGAAGTTGAAATCATTTCTTTTTTGTGAAACATTTGATACATTTACCTTTTGGGTTTATCATTCAAATGAAACCGCTTGAGACGTTAGGAGTATTAAATCTATGCTGGAGGTGGAACTTGACAACTTGACTCATGACAAAGGAACCTCAAACTGCCACAAAGGTGAGCCCGGATTTAACAGCTGGAGTAAAAGGAATGTACACAAGTACCTCAACATGTGTTCAGTTAGTACATTTGTTGAGTAACTACTTTCCACTACTTTCATCCACAGCTGCTGTATTTGCAGTGCATGAAGTGCGTTTGGGGTGTCAACCCCATGTGTGAGGTTAAGCCGTAGTCCTCTGCCCTGTTATTGGTTCAGCACTGCCATCCTGTGGCTTACTGTGTTCTTACCCACCACAGAGGGATCTGAATCGTTTGTTCTAAAGTGCAAATACGGGGGGAGGTTTTTAATATCGCAGCATGTTGAAAGGTTAACTCTCCTTCGGGGATCATTAAAAGAAATTGAATTGTAATTTACGCAGGTTGGAATAACGAGATGAAACCAATTCACATGGAATTTAAAAGATAAAAAAGGCAACATTCCCTCTCAATATTCTGTCTGCTGACTCTAACACACACCGCTTGGTAGGAACGTGCACATAACTCCTCCTGTCATGGGTATGCATTTGCAGGTTGAATCCACAAGATGGCAATGCACATCATAGACATGCACTTGTTTTCAAAGGGGAGCTACGGAGACACAATCCCAACCATGCACCCATCTTTGCCGAACAGCAGAGAGAATTCTCTGGCTGTGTCATGAAACAAAGGGGAGCGATCATAGCAGTCAATGAGAAGATCATCACCTGTGTAACGATAAAGAGAATCAACAAGCTGCCTCTTTTTTACTTATACAGCTCTGCAACCTCCATTCTGGATGCTTGATTTCTTTGGGTGTTTTTTTTGGAATGTGCAGCCATAAAACTCTAGTAAGAGAATAACAGGAATGACTGATGGAAACCTTGCAGTACAGCTGACACTAATTGCAGACTTTCTGCACCATTCTGCAGACTTTCGAGAAAGGCACCTGCATTTCCTGAAAAACAACTCTGCTTGACTCAATTGAAACGACCGCCAAACATCCCAGTTAGGGATGTTTAAAGCATAATGCTGTTTGAATTCCCACCGGCAGCGTCTTTCTGCTCCTTGTCCTTCTTTTTTCTCGCTCATGCAGGCCTTCATTAGTGTGGGCAGCACAACTCTTTCTGTTAGTTTGTTGAGAATTTTAATTCTTTCTGGTGATTTACGGTTATTGAATTTTTCAACCAGCACGGTGGCTGTGAAGATGAACGTTATCAGTGCGACCGAACGATACCATAGCTGAGTGCTGAGGGATTTGACTGAGCGTGAATGAAGGTGCATGTGAGGGGAAGAAGCCACAAGGGGGAAAAAGCACCAGAGGATGAGATGGAAGTGATATTTCTTTGAGAGTAATCATATTCTGCCTCTGAGAAAAGACTGTGATATCAGACATTTTCATTTTGGAAAGAGCATTACAGTGAGTGGTGTATAATTCAGCGTTTTATTAGAGAACAATAAAGATAAAGCACCATTAAAGGGAGATAGTAACGTATCAAGAGCAAAAGTGTATGAAATACATTCAATTGTTGTTTTTTCTGCTCGCAAGCTGTGATTGTTAGCATGTCCGGCTCACTAGCTGACACATAAGATGAGATAATATTTCTATCTTGCAAACCACAAATTAATTTTAAGTTACAACTTACATTACAGCATTTGAAAAAAATACATATATTTTTTAGGTGTCTCAGTTCTTACTCCGGCAACCTCGGCACAACACCTACACACTGGCGTTTTTGTAAGATCTTATATTTATAAACAGTATATTGTTTTGTTATTTCTTCCCAATCGATCATTAGCCACGATGTGCTCAATGACTTTATTATCAGTCGCTTCAATTTGTATGATTCTTATGTAATATGTGTTTTAAACAAGACAGGTGGCAAAAAAAATCTAAGAGTCAGTTTGAGAAAGCAGCTAATTTAGTGTTAGCTTAGTTAGCCCACTAGCTCGCTAGCTATAGCTGATAAAGCCTGCTAACATACAACTGAGGTTGAATTCGACTAGTAAAACATGTACCTCCTAACATCTATTCTTAAGAGCTTTTCCTTTGTGGAAAACGTCGGTCAAGGAAAGCTTGGAAAGCAAGGAAAGCGAGTTCATGAGGATAAAGCTACGTGGTTATGATGCCACAGGTCAGTGACAACTTATGGCGCGTTTCCACCGAGCGGTACGGTACGGGTCGGGTCGGTACGGGTCGGGTCTGTTAACCATGATTTGGCGAGCGTTTCCACCGCCAACAGTACCCTTACTTGATAGGGGTGGTGTATTCCAGAAAGTAGTGATAACGTCACTTGATAGGCGTGGTGTATGACGGAAAGTAGATTGACGTCATTCGATCGCGTGAAAACTGAAGGCTGACCGCAAACAACGGTACGGTTCGGATTTTTGGTACCATTCTCAACTTTTGGCTGTGGAGACACAAATAAAAGGGTACCGACCCGCACCGTACCGTACCGCTCGGTGGAAACGAGCCATTAGTGACCTCAGTCTGCAGTGGCGAAATTTAAATATTGCGAAAAGGACTATTTGAAACCAGCCCGAGTGCACCCAGTTCAAACAAATGGTCTGCTTTTGTATAGCTCAAAAAAAAAAATTCAATCTCTAATGTAGTTTTCGAACTCAATTCATATTCTCATTCCTCTCTGGGTTTTAATTTCTTTACAGCACTGCAAGCAAGCAGCAAGAACGCAGAAAATCTATAATAACCAGCCAGCGGGGGCCTTCCCACCCAAATCTCAAACCCCAGCCCCACTCCGTCTCATCTGCTGTCTGCCTCTGTGGGGAGACGGGACCTGTTTCCAGAAGCAGGTGCTGAGGGTCCGGGGCCCATCAGTTTCCCCTGACAGTCTGGAGCCGAGGCGCAGTCAGCTGAGGCGCTCCACCGAGGAAGTCGCACATGTCATCATCGTGGTTAAGTGGAGGAGAGGAAGGGGAGACAAGCCGGATGAGTCATGATGGGACAGACAGAGACGTGGAAGAGACGGGTGGGGGAGGAGGGAGGGAGAGTGTGTGTGTGTGTGTGTGTGTGTGTGTTTTCCTGTTCTGCATTTGTAGAGAAAGGAAGCTACACAGCAAGTAGAGTAACTTATGCTCCACACACACACACACACACACACACACGCACACATACATGCACACATACATGCACACATACATCCACAGACACCAGATGTCAGCACAATATTAATTTAGATAAATTATAATTGTTCAGGCAGAACTACGTACGGGCTGACTCAAAGAAAATACACATGACCGTAAGTTATTGATTTTGTGTTATGTGCAGAGGGCGTGAAATAAATTGAAAGTGTTACCACGGCGTCAAGCCGACAGGAACATAATGTCCACACTTAAATGGCCCCCGCCGGAACATGACTAGCAATTACAGATGCCCGTCGAAAAATGCACGAAGATTCAATCAGGCAAAGTTGAGAACTCGTTTCTCCGTGGGGGGGTTAATTAGTATATTTGGCTTTAACCAAGCGTGCAGGATGTTGGAGGGTTGAGGAACAATGCTTGTTTAGCTACACAGGGCGGCGTGTGCGCAGATAATGTCTGCATTAACTATTGATGCGCTCGCACACAGATAGCCCCCCCGTAAGCCCCCCGGCGTGTGTGGTGCTGCATTCCCTGCACTTCTACTCCTGTCTCCTCTCACTCCAACTCGTCTCCTTTTTATCCGAGCATCGGGTGGGTGGGTTGGAGGGATCTGCACCCCCACCAACCCCCTCACCCCCTCCTCGGTTTTTCACGCCTGCACCCTGCTCTCTCCTCCCCTCTCGCAATCTACTTCCCGAGTCTTCATTCCCCAATTCTCTCTTTCACTTGAGCGTAAGCACAAGGAACGCACCACTCTCCCATCCTCCCTTCCAGGCCCCCACCCCCACCCCCCCTTCCAGCCCCCCCCCCCTTCCACACAGCCCTTCACTCCTTGCATTATCTGTCCCGGAAATTGCATTTCCAGCACAGCCAGGGCCCCATTATGAAGAGGGAGCAACATGCTGTAACCTTTTTAAAAAAACATTAGTGATGTGCCTGCCCCCACCCCCTCTCCCCCCTTGCAGCACCCCACCCCTCAGATCCCCCGCCGGCCCTCACCCTTCATACATGCTTCACCCTTCTCACTTGCCTCACCCTCACGGCAGCTGTAATGTTATTAGGGATGCTTCCACGACCATTACTCGGCCAGCCCCCCCCCCGCGACCACGGGGCAGATGCAGAGGGGAGCACCGGCGGGGCAGCGGTGTGCAAAGGGTCAGGTGTAAAGGGAGGCTTGCAGAGAGACGGGTGGGACGGATGGGTGGAGGAGTGAAGATGAATGCACGGGGTGTAGAAGCGACAGACGAGGAGGCAGCGCGATCGATAAAAGGTAAACAATGAGCTGTCTGTCTCTCCACCCCCCCCCCCCCTGCCTGCCTCCGGCCCCCTTATCTAAACACAAACAGCGACTGTAACAGCAGACCCGGGTGTCAGCGTGTCGCCGCGCACAAACACGTGGACGCACACTCAGCGGCAACAACTCGCCATACGCAGCCAGCCCGTCTGAGGAGCGCCATTGTTGTTGCACTTGTCATGTAGTGTTGTAGCCGAGGACCACACCGGCTACATTATCGTCCAATTAGAATGCAGAGACGAGCCAGGGAGGCCAGCAGAGTGAAGTGCTATGGAGCAGTGGAGAGGGAGAGAGTGAGGGAGAGTGAGGGAGGGAGGGAGAGTGAGGGAGGGAGGCTTGAGACAAGCCAGGTCCACAGACAGACACTAAATCCAATTGCACAGGCAGGTTCCAGGAAGTGGAGGATAGTGAGATGGAGGAGGAGGGGGAGGTGGGGGTGGTAGTGGTGGTGAAGGAAAAAGCGCCCCCCCCCTTTTCCCTCTCCCTCCCCCTTTCCCCTCCCTTCTTCTTCCTCTCTCCGGCACACAGCAGAGCGTGCGAGCCCCGATGCAGCATCTGTAGCTTAACTGTCAATGTGATGGAAGAGGAAACCAAAGGACACAAATCCATAAAAAATACAAAAAGAGACGCTCGTTTTATGATTCCACCCACTTCATAAAAAGCCTACTATCACGCAGGGGGGGTTCATTAAAGTAATTATTGGCAGGATGACGGCGCTATATATGCTGTTATGGCCGCGAAGCGAATGCAGTGAATGTTTATAAGAATATCTCACATGTGTCTATTTATTCATGCGGCTAATGGGATTCTAATGCCGGGCAACATATCGATCAGAACCACGTGAGGTGCTGAAGTAGGTTTGAATGAAGGCCGCAGTTGGCAGTACGGTTTGTAATCCTCCTCCATACACGTCCCCCGTGTCCACTGGATGCAAACCAGGCTTGATGCACTTCACAGGGAGTCGTGAGGGCACCATCTTCCCCACGCTCTCGTTCTTCATTTCTTACTTTCTTATTCTATCTATCCGTCTATTTATCTATCACTCAATTTACAGAGGTAGACAAAGTAATTACACATTTTACTTTAGCAAATGTAGCTAAATTGAAAAAATACTCTACTCATTATTGTAAGCGAGGTTTTGGTTGACAAAATTCACGCTAAAAAATCCTCTGACGAGCCCCTGCAACGCTTTTCTTTAACTCAAACATAAAGGTGGGAATATATTTAGGGCATTGGGATTTTTGGGGAATGTATTTATCCCAGTTCATGCTAATGCTAACGTTAGCCAATGAAAGTTGTGTCAATCAACTCTCCTAACTCCAAAGTGAAAGTATGTATAAATACGTGTGTGTGTGTGTGTGTGTGTGTGTGTGTGTGTGTGTGTGTGTGTGTGTGTGTGTGTGTGTGTGTGTGTGTGTGTGTGTGTGTGTGTGTGTGTGTGTGTGTGTGTCAATTGCTTTAAACTTATAAAATAAATCATCTAAATATGTTTGGATTGTATAATGTGATCTTCAAAAGTACCCATAAATTATTGATGAATGATATTACATGCTAATGTAAATATACCTTTGAATTGCAGTGGAATAGAAGAATCAAGTGGCACACAATGGAAACACTTAAACCCTTTCAGCCTCGAATGAGCATCATCTATCTTAGTGGTCCGAAACCTCCGGGCCGCGGACCGGTACGAGGCCGTGGGTCACTCGGTCCCGGGCCTCAGAGAAAGAAAGAGAAAACTTCTTTTTTTTTATTTCACTTTTTGTCCCGTCTTCAAAGCCGTCCGGGGGGCTTGAGTCAATCCCAGCCAACTGATTTGCCTTTTTTTCCTGAAAAATATATTTTTGGGAAAAATGACATGCGTTTGTCCTCTTGACACATTTCCATAGCGTAACCCAAGCGCTTCTCTGCCGTGCGCAGCGACTACTACCCCTCCCCCCTGTCGGAGGGTAATTTTGTCCCGTTGATCCACCACATCTTCAAGACCAGTCCACAAAATGTTGTCTGAGCAGAAACCGGTCCGTGAGGCAAACTGATCCTTCTCTCCTTCTCTTTGAAATAGATAGTGAAAAGATCCTCTCCTCCCATCACCCATTTCTCTCCATCTAACCCCATCAACCCCGTCCTCTCCTCCTCTCTCTCCAGACACTGACACCAAATCCCACAACAGACGCCCTACTGATCGATACCATGACATCATCAGGCGTGGACATCCTCAGTGGGCTGTGGGCGAGGTGCTGACCTGAAGCACGCACACACACACACACACACACACACACATACGACAGGACCCGAGGGACTGAGCCGAGCTGAGCTTCCTCTCGTCCCCTCCCAACTCGTGTAACCTCTCGCCTGCCTGCCAACGCCGCCGCCACCGCCGCCGCTGGAATCTGACTGATGACAGGCCCAGGACCTCTTTCACACACACACACACACACACACACACACACGTAAACACATGGACGCACACAGAGCTAATACACAATGTGGACGTTCGAGTGGCTGACGGGTCTAAGTGCAGTCGAGACAAAGCGCCGCGCTCTGAGACAGCTAAACCGCATTGCGGCTGTCATGTTTGCACAATTTCCCCCTACTTATAGAGATGAATGAAAAACAGATATAATGGTGTGTGAAGCATTGATGTCACTATATGCCGCCCGAACCCCCTCGCCGCAGGCCTGTCTTACAACATAACCTTTTCATTCCTGGCTTGGCTGACTGACTGACGGAGTGATTGACTGACCGGTACATCGTCTTACGTCGGCGCTACCTGTGTGAACCTGTCACAGGCTTTAAAGCCAGCTGAGAGGCTCCAGTCTGAGGGTGGGCAGCCGAGGTCAAAGGCAGCGGCGTAAATTCGATATCCACAAAGATGAAAACACTTCCCGGTTTCCCTGTTTTGAAATGGCTGCAAATGGAAAAAATCGCTCCAGTGCCTCGAGAAAGAGGAACGGATGGGACTTAGACTGACAGGTTGAGGGGTCGGGAGGAAGGCAGAGAGGCCGGGCTTTCGTTTATTTTATGTAATAGAAACATCTGTAAAGTGTCATGTGTTGGTGAATATGTAGATTTGTTTGGGATTCAGAAAGCCTATCAAACACATTGATAAATGATGAACTAACAATGAAAGCTTCAACTTTCGATGTAAATGGAATGATGCGTATGACATGAAAAGAAGTGTGTCTCCCAAATCCACAGATCTATACACATAGATCCTATGAAACGTATACATGCACATAAACATGCATGCACCAATGCACACAGTCATTTTGCACACGCACCTTCCAAATACATTGTACACTTAGCATTTACACTGTGAAAATACAATAGTAAAGCATTGCACCCCTACACACACGTGTGCATGCACAACATAAAGCACCTGTATGAAACATACGTCTGCAGTTTCTACATGAACACTACATCACAAAATAAGACATAATGCATTTGAAATAATTCCTACAGGTATTTACATTTTTAATATTATGTGTTCATTTCATTTATTGTCCCTTTTTTATAGCTGGAAGTTTTTTAAGTTCAGCAATAATGTACCCTGTCACAAAAACAATTAATATTTAATGCACAATATGTGTACAATGTACATTTATCACATATATCATCATCATACTTTATTATTATTATTATCAAATAATCCCAGTCAATTAAAGTAGTATAAAAAAATTATTGTCTTTTCCTCATGAAACAGAAAAGTCAGAGCCGAGGCTATTATACAAATATATATAAATGTTACAATATTTATATATTTATTTTAATATATATACTGATGTGTTGTCAAATGTACTGACGGACGATGGGAACTGATACAATACTTTTTTTTAATGGGTAACTTGGCTATTTTATTAGCTATTTCACTGGGCTGAATATACAACGTTTTCCCTTAGTTCATTTGAAATTCTATTTAAAAATGCTCCTGCCAACCAGGAAATGTATTCATTATGTATCTGCGCCCCGCCAATTTTTCCATCCACATTTTCAGTCGTCTGGCTCTGAGATGCCACTTGGATTTAATAGACAATTCAAAGGCATTTATGTGGAAATTGTTTCTTTTGTTTGGTCTTTGATTGGATAAGTCCCCTTTTGAATCGTGTAATCATTCAACACTAACTGTCACCGCTTGCATTCTAAATGTTTACCCACCACATGGTCATAAACCTCAGACTTTGCCTCCTGTGGATGTTAGGCAAGTTCAAGCAAGTTCAAGCTGAATGTGATGTTTATTTCAAAACCTCAAGGGGTTTGCAACGGGACGATTCAAGAAGAGTGGAATTAACAAATCTTCCTTCCTGGGATTTATGTTATTGCACTACTGTGGTTAGATACAAATTGACAGGTAAGGTGTCGATCCATTCGATGGACCATTTCATTCAATCAGTCTCCGATGATGAACGTGATGCAGGTACGTCGAACTGGAAACTCCCATGTGTGAATGTGAATGTTTGTCAGTCTACGTGTGTGTGAATAGATGAACCCTGGTGGGATGCTACATAGAAAGATGCCTGGAGGGCTTTCACCCCAATTCATGTTTCATCTGTCACAATAAAATCTGATCTTCTGTCAGACAAAACTGAAGTGACTGTATTCCCCAAAACAACCGTTGTCCAATCACAGCCTTTCGCCCATAAGCAGGCAGAGCAGACCTCCCCATTAGCATCAGCAGTAGTTATTAATCATTAGCTTTTAGTGCTAACCAGCCCGCTGCCTGCGTGAATCCTGCGTGTGCATCCATTGAGCGCTGAGCACAGCAAAAAAAACACTTGGGAATTGTGTCAAGAGGGACAAGCGCATGTAATTGCAAAATGAAATATTCTTCAGAAGGAAAAGTCAAATAAAGTAAATGAGAGTTTTTTTTGTTCTTTCTCTGCGGCCCTGACCGAGTGGTTCCGGCCCGGTGCTAACCACCGGGGACCCCTGGTCTTGAGTCTAAATGGACTACGATTTACTAAATGAACATCATGCTTTATTGAAACAGTCAGTTTCTTATGAGCTTCTATACATCAGTGTTATTTTTTAAACCGGGAATGAAGTTTTTGAGACACTTCCTTACGGTGAAAATTAGAGGTTGCTGCCTCGTCGTCATGGTGATACCCTTTGGTTTGAACAGTAAAAGTTGAACATCGTGTTTAAAAAGACAACAGCATAAATGAAAAATCTCTATACTGCAATAAAAGAACAATGCTACAAACAATATCCTGCCCATAGCCACAGTTTGCATTTTAAGACCATTTAAAAGAGTTCATAATCCAAACCAGCTCACGGAGCTAACGTTAAGTAGCTATTCTAAGCCTGTTAGCGATAGCGTGGCGATTTCGCTAGCAAGAAAATGCGTTTGCCTGCTTGTTTCCACCTCCTGTCTGACATCAAGGGCTCACATTTTTCAAAAAGGCTTCTACGGTCAAATCCGCCGCAATTATCATAAAAAATGTTTCGCGCAGGAACCTGAAAGCTTGACAGGCGCAGCGACAGTAAAATAGCAGGCGGTCAATTAGGGCCGCTGCTGCTTTGCCGCGTGAGGTATGTGGAGCTCGCAGCCTCTGGTCAGAGCGACTGTATCTCTTGATGTAGCAGGCTGCCATTTCAGACTGTCACCCGCCGCCTGCCGCCGGACCAGATGAGACCAGGCACGGGATCAGGGGGAGAGCAGCGGGGGGGGTTTCATCACACCTCTCCTCCAGCTCCGCAGACTCCCCATGTGTCCTCACATGTACAGTGGCGTGTAATGTATGTGCCTTTCACTTTAATCTCCACTGTCACGTGAGCCCGGGGCGGACCAGGAGGAAAAGGGGAAATTTCTATTCTCAATTCGTCTCCTATGCGAGGGCTCCCTTTTCTATTTTCCTGGACTGTTCTGTTTTGTCGCCCCGGAGAGGGAGGTGGAGGGGCGCGACCCTTCCCCGATTCCGCTCTTTTTCCCAAACATTGCACATCGGTGAGTGTGTGGTGCAACAGAGTGAAGTAGGCCCATTGAGCCGCCGCGCTCCTCCCCGCATGAATGTGTGCATTTTGGAGTGAATTGAGCTTGACTTTGAGTCCCCCATGAACCCAACCCGGCCCCCCACCCCCCTTCCATAGCAGGTGGCGCCACTGGCAGCGGGGCAGAGAGAGGGCTTTGATTCCTAAGCCAGTGGGCTCAGTGCATATTCAAACTAGGGGCTTTTGTTTGTGTTGCTGCGGAGGCCCGAGTCAGACCTGCATGCAGAGAATACAAATCAGACCTTTGACAGGAGCAGTTAACCTGCCGCTAAATATAGCTGCCCTGGGTCTGAAAGAGATGGAGGGAGCACGGAGAGGGGGAGAGGGGGAGAGAAGGGAGCGCGGAGGGCGGGAGCAACGTAGAGAGCGAACAAAGGGAGGGATGAGGAGAAGGGAGAAGTGAGCATGGAACATATAGAGAAGAGAAACGAGGAGCCTTTCTTTCTCTTTTTTTTTTTCCCGTCCTAATGGATGGAAGCTGAAAAGTACATACAGCACAGCGATGGCTGTCGAGCAGCGCCTTGACGTATGCAAAGCCAGCGGGATGTGATGCGCGTTGAGGAGAAGAGAAAGAGAGAGAATAAATAATAATTAAATAAATAAAAGCGGGGAGCGTGGTGGAGAGAGTGGCAAATGAAAGATCGGGAGAGTCTGTTTAATAAAGCAGCAATCTTGAGGGAGCGAGGCCGAGGGAGAGAAGGAGAGGGAATGAGAAATGTGCTCATACCACGGGGATCTGAGCAGACTGCCAACGAGGAGGAGGAGGGGGGGCAGAGGAAAGACAGGGTGGAGAAATTAGAGACCCAAGGAGCCAGGAGACAAGGACTGACAACGTCCCGTCTCAGTTCTCCTCTCGGTCTGCCGTGGTTTCGGATCCCAAAACCACCAGCTGACCGCAGGGGTCATGTCGGCTAAAAAAAGGGTGCATTTTTTTGCATTTTTTTTGCAATTTGCTTTATGGGTACACGTGAGATAATTGAATAAAACATGTATTGAGGAAACCACACGGGACGTCGTCGTTCAAATTTATCCAAAGCTTTCCTAATACGCCGCCATTGAGCTACGGGAGACCAGAAAAAATGTGCGTGTTGTAACTTGTAAAGAAAAGGGCTGCCATTGGCGGCCTCAAGCTAATCCATAAGTGAGACGTATTCAGTGGAGCCACTATTACCGTTTAGCTTGCATTCATCAATGAACGCCGTTTTACACATTGGTCATTTCAACCATACTGCTTGTAAAAGGTCTATTTATCATGCCTCATAAACAGAACCAACTCTTTTCACCGTAGCTCCGTGTAAAGTGGATGAGCAGAATGGGCTGATTTCATCATCCTCTGATGGCCAGCGGAAGCCTGACACCTTCACCTTTGACCAATACGGACCACTGTCGTCCACTCTTTCCTTTTTCCCACAGACCTTGTGAGAATTGAGCTACCGCCGCACACGCCTCCCACACCCGAAGAGCCTGTTAAGCTCCAATGCCGTCGAGACAAGAGTGGGAACGCGCCATCGACACGCCATCCATGACCGGAAAATCTTAAGGATTCCCAACTGGATTTTGGAAACCCTGAGCGCTCGTCTGCCGCGGCGGAGGGGCAAAGCGGCTGCTGTGCTCCAGCGCAGGATGTGATGCGAAATTGAACCGTCGAGTGATTGACGGGCGGCATGCAGCAGTATTATGTAACACTACAGCTGTATCAGCCACAGAGTGATAGATGGTCAAATACAGTGAGTGTGTGAGAGTGTGTGTGTGTGTGTGTATGAGCTTCTTTCGCCGGGGCCTTCTGAAATATAACGTAAATCCGCCTCTGGTGTCAGTCCCAGTAAAACAACGCGCAACCTGATCGTTTGACAAATAATAAAGCCATGATGAATGGTGGCGCAGTCCCGCCATGTGCCCACCTCGCCTGAGCCATTATGAAATGACGGAGCAACATCCCCTCCACATCACCACCACTACTACTACGACTGCTACTACTCCTGCAGCACACACTGCTTCCACCGCTACCCAGGGAGCTGAGCTGTGTAATCCCGGGGCGGATAAGGCGAGGTTTGGGGAGATTTGGGAAGCAGAGATCCCGCTGAAGCTGCCAGTATCTTGCTGTGGAAATCCCAAGGGATTGGATTAGGGTGGATATAGAGCCAGTCACTGAAAGTTGCTGTCAGGGAGCTGCAACACACACACACACACACACAAGGATTGTGTGCTTTTGAATGGGCAGGCGGTTGAGACTCCCTTTACTTGTGCATCAGGCAGTAATGCACTCGCCGTCTGTGCATCAGCTCCCATTATGCGCCGCCAATGGAAACCAGCGAGGGGAAAAGAAAAGAGGCTCAAAGGGCCCTAATTTTATGCACAATGATGATTTTGTAGCGAGTTAGCCCCGCCCCTCCCCCCCCCCCACCCCCTGGAATTAATAACAGAAAAAAAAAAGAAAATCTCTATCATTCCGCCCCAGAATTTAAATGCGGGACCATCTGTAATTTTGAAAAGTTAATTAGCCTAACGCGCAACGCGGTCATGTTCGGGGCAAA